>NC_051154.1:350354629-350389550 GCF_013339745.2 Dermacentor silvarum | reverse complement strand
CACAACCAATAGAGTTAGGGATGACGTAGACTCTCTCTTTGTCGACCGCGGCGCAATACGGCAACAGGAGAATGTTCGCGTTGTCGGTATGAGCGGGCGGGAGTGCTTCGCTTCGTCCGCCTCGTTAAGGGCGGCCACCTCGGGTATAGCAGAGCAAATCGCGGTTGCGCTGGCCTTGTGTGACCCAGAGCATTTCTACATTTACACCTACTCGAGAGACGCCATCAGAGCATTCGAATCGGAAACCTCGCACGAGAGGCGGCCTCTATTCTAGAGAAGAGGGTTTGCCCCGCTTCTCATTTATTACGTGGTTTCCCCGCACACATGGGGACGAACGTTCTCGAGGGCTTCCCAAAACTCAACGAGGTGGCCCACGACCGTGCGCGAGAACTCACCCGCCGCGATGGTCTGGAGGCTCCGGAGGGACAGAAGGGACTCAGCAGAACGATCCACTTCTCACATTAAATGAAAGACTAAACATTACCAAGCAGGAGAGTTTATGCTTCTTCCTCACCCGAGCTCAGCAGATGTCAGTCAGCTACTCTAGAATGTTGCAGACGGGATCTTTCCTCGCGGGGCTCCTTAGTAGGATGGATATACCAACATGGACCGCTGGTTGTACGACTCTAATGCACCTTTTTGCACTATGGTTCTCATGCTCTGGCGCTTCCCGCGTCCGTTCCGTCCGTCGTCCGTCCGTTCCGTCCGTCCGTCGGTCTGTCGGGTCGGTCGGTCGGTCGGTCGGTCGGTCGGTCGGGCGGTCCGTCCGTCCGTTCCGTCGTCCGGGTCCGTCCGTCGTCCGTCAGTCCCGGTCGTCAGTCCGTCATCCGTCATTCCGTCGTCCGTCAGTCCGTCATTCGTCAGTCGTCAGTCCGTCAGTCCGTCATCCGGTCCGTCTGTCCCTCTGTCTGTCTGTCCTGTCTGTCTGTCTGTCTGTCTCTGTCTGTTCTGTCCTGTCTGGTCCGTCTGTCTGTCTCTGCTCTGTCTGTCTGTCGGTCTGTCTGTCGGTCTGTCGTCTGTCTTTCTGTCTGCTGTCTGTCTGTCTGTCTGTCTGTCCTGTCTGTCTTCTGTCTGTCCTGTCTGTCTGTCTGTCTGTCTGTCTGTCTGTCGTCTGTCTTCTGTCTGTCGTCTGTCTGTCTGTCTGTCTGTCTGTCCGTCCGTCTGTCCTGTCTGTCTGTCTGTCTGTCTGTCTGTCTGTCTGTCGTCTGTCTTTACTGTCTTTCTGTCTGGCTGTCCGTCCTGTCTGTCTGTCGTCTGTCTGTCTGTCTGTCTGTCGTCTGTCTGTCGTCCGTCCGTCTGTCTGGTCCTGTCTGTCTGTCTGTCTGTCTGTCTGTCCTTCCGTCTGTCGGTCTGTCTGTCTGTCGTCTGTCTGTCTGTCTGTCCGTCTGTCTGTCTGTCCGTTCTGTCTGTCTGTCTGTCGTCTGTCTGTCTGTCTGTCTTTCTGTCTGTCTGTCTGTCTGTCTGTCTGTCTGTCTGTCTGTCTGTCTGTCTGTCTGTCTGTCTGTCTGTCTGTCTGTCTGTCTGTCTGTCTGTCTGTCTGTCTGTCTGTCTGTCTGTCTGTCTGTCTGTCTGTCTGTCTGTCCTGTCTGTCTGTCTGTCTGTCTGTCTGTCTGTCTGTCTGTCTGTCTGGCTGTCTGTCTGTCTGTCTGTCTGTCTGTCTTCTGTCTGTCTGTCTGTCTCTGTCTGTCTGTCTGTCTGTCTCATACCGAAGCCAGGAAAACTACCAGCCATTGAGAACCTACGCCCATCTCCCTCACTTATTGCACTGTGCTAGAGCTCCTAGAGCACATCGTTCTCATCTTTCATGCATTCCAGCGCTTTAAAGAATAAGGAAACGAAGAGAAGGAAAAGACGCAAGGGCAGGTAGGACGCTGGTCTTCAACTGATTGTAGCATGGCTGTCAGCTGGTATAACCCCGGTAAACGGGAATTATGTAACGAGCGCCAGTTTCTGCAATGGTGCTTGGTAGGCCATGCTTCTAAAAAAGAAAAAAAACTTGCTGGTATGGCAACGGTTTTGCTGATGCGCGAGGGGGAGATGGCCATCCCGGTTGTCTGCAATGCGCTCGACAAGTGTGCGATTTTCTCGGAAGACGCAAGAGGAAACTAGCACGAGTTCTGTTTGCTGCTGTAATCTGCTGCATTATTCTAACAGCTGTCATTTCAACCTCTCTCTCTCTTTTTTTGTAATGACAATCTCCTTTGCGTGCGTGTGTGTTCATGTATTGAAAAAGGCCCACAGCACATCTGTGTTTGCTAAAATGTTACTCTAGTCCATTATGATATACGTGAGCCAGTATGACACAGCGCGTGGCTACTGCGTTTCGGCAGGAGAATAACAGGCAGTGAAATGTGCTTTATTCTGCAATTTTATTAGCAACTTTTGTACAGCAAGAGAAGCAATACATAAGAATATGTAGACCTGAGTATTCGCATCTACAGTACAAACTGCGCATTCTATAGACGCATATACATAAAGCTTCTTACAATTGCTGAATAGCAAAAGTCATGTTTTTCGACTTCACATGACACAATCCTACCAAAGCAAATCGTTTGTCGCAGAGTTTTATTTGCTTCAGCTTTTTATTACAAGGCTGAAGGCAGCACATTTCGCATACCGAAGAACTGAAGAAGTGGAGTTGTCAGTGCTGGAGCTGTGGTCTGGAAAAAAGTGGATATAGTTTTACGCTTACACACAACGCAATTGCAGCAACAAATGTCAGCACTCTTTCCGCGCAACAGTGCTTCAATTGATGTACACTGTCGTCCTTTATGAAATGGTACACGCGAGCACGTGGCCTGAGCTCTGCTGCGGCTGCCTACAGCGCCATCAACCGACAGCTAAAGAAACACGTCCGCTTTTGGGGTCATCTATTGCAAACAAAATAACGAGTCGTGGTCGGTGGACAATCGCTATCATCGCGTAAGCCGAGAGAAGCTGCAGAGCTACGTTTCGACCGTTCTCGCGCACCATGCTCGATTTCTTGGCAGCAGACGACGCGCTGCAAGCATCGCCCGTTGCGCGAGCGGAGAGGGAGCGTAATCTAGCAGCACTTGTTCACCGGCCATGACTCGTTATTTTGTTTGCCAATAGATGACCCCAAAAGCGGACGTGTTTTCTTTAGCTGTCGATTGATGGCGCTGTAGACAGCCGCAGCAGAGCGCCGGCCACGCGCTCGCGTGCTCCCTTTTATAAAGGACGACAGTGTACGTCAAATCTTGTCATATTTTGTTGTGCGATATATTAGAAATTTAACATCCGAACTCATTTTAACTGCTACTATATTGAAGTAACAGGTTTCGTAGGGCTGCTTTCTGAACAGCTGTCTGAAAACACTGACCATTTGCTTACAAGTAAATTATATTGATCACTGAATTTCTTATTCACTTGTCAATAAGGCACTGACGTATTATATTGTTCAACCTTTTTGTATGCTCCTTGTTTTCCTAGTTCTGCAGAATGCCTATTACTAGAAGACGATCTTCCAAAAGTTGTAAGCCACTGCTCAATGGTCTATGAGAATTTGCTACCCTGGAAGAACTAGTTTTGCACAAGGGGAGCAATATTTATTCTGCGCGAACACCAGAGCGCGTGGCTCGCTTAGCGCCGACGTGAGCACCTTCAACGCATTGGGTGCCAGCGCGACTTGACGCGAAGGTAAATTTGCTCGTTTTGAACAAAATCTGCTCGTCTGCTCAGCTCTCAGTTAACAACCGCGAATATGCACATCGCAGATGAATATTCGATAAAGAACAAACAGCAGGCGGATTTTTTTTTGCAACATTTGGCTGCGCAACGTAAAATGTACCCGGCGCCGTAGCCGCAACGCGAAGAAAACAGCGCTTGCAGTGCTTTCGGAACTAGCGCAGCGCTCCTTTAATTGGGTTTCCGCACCTTGTGAAGCTATAGGCGACTTGTAATGTCAAACAAAGAACAGGCAAGCACAATATTCTCTAACTTAGCCCCTTCGCCGTGCAGCAAACATTCAAGGATCATCAGCATATTTATCAGTTTTTATTGCGATAGCAATTATATGGACACTTCAACCGGATTTCTGCCGTCGGCATCGTTGTCGTCGTCGCCGTGAGGTTCCCTATAGATTCCAAGGTGCGATAAAATCGTCGCGGCGCGCCGTATGCGCGAGCGAAAGCGCGCAGGGGACGCGCGCTATCACGGAGGGCGAACGGCACGGCCGGAAAGCAAACGCGACCGTCGCGCGAAAGGCCGTGGGGGTATGGGAGGGAGGGAGGCGGAGCGGCGCTGTGCTCCGGCACCAAAGGCGTATCTTGCCACTCAATATCCCACGCGAAAGCAAGAACGGGAAGAGGGGGGGAGGGGGAGGGCAGCTTCTCCTCTGCCAACAACTTCTCCGCTGCCCTTCTCCCGGCGGTGCCGGTCGCCCGCACCGTCTCTTATGTCCACACGGCTCTGATCTTTGTATGCGCTATGCATTCGCCGCTCAGCGATAGACCGCGCGAACCTGCGCTTGCTGCCAGCGTTTTGGCAGTCGTTGGCTGCGGTCATTCAGTGTGATCTATTCATGTTTGTTTGCGCGCGCTGACACCACGATTGTTAATTCAGTTAGTAAGCCAATGTGTCCAAGCTTATGCAGCCGATAAAAGTACTATCCCTACTCCGAATAGCTCTCTACTAATTTGCTATCGCAATCGATGCTTCGCCTTTCGGGCGAAACTGCGAATTTTTTTATTCCATAAAGCGAACAGCAGTCGCCGAGATATAACGAAACACAATTTCCGTCAGCGGGTCAGCAACACTAACTCGTCTCAGGAGCTGCTGTCGAAAGGTAGCTTCAATGTATTTACACACCACCGAGAAATGCACCGCGTACGGAATACCTTTCCTTTCGTCTTACAGCCGTTTCGATAAGGTTAGCGGCTATTTGCTAAATAACAACTGCATAAAAAGCATGCTTACCTTTCATTGTCTTGGAAGCGGAAAAAGGGACCCTGCTGTCCCTTCCCGCGTTGGCCCAACACAGAGCCGCGCAGACCGACTTGTGGCCGTTCTTCAGTTTTTAATACATCGCTGGAGCACTGGCGGATACAGAAGCAAAATGTTGCAGTGCACTGTAGAAGGCAAAGGCGTGCACGTGTGCATAGGTGCCGAGAGCGGTAGGAGCAGAAGAACGCAATGGAAGCCAAAGCGATAAGAGCGACAGCGCCGCCCGTTGGCTCAACAAGTGAAGCAACTAAATAAAGATGTGTGCCAAAAAAGAAAATAGGAAAAAGATTGTATTTCTACACTTAATTGCATCATTTGACTTTATTGCTTGGTAAGTTGAGAAAATAGAGCCACATATGCAAACGTTACTGAATTTTCCATTGGCTACCAGTGTCATGGCGACGCTTTATTGCCAATATTGAAACTAGCCCCAATGTCCACCCTCTGATTGTAGTACATAAAAATGTATATTAACATTCATTGATTATGCGCCAACAGACGACGGAACATTGTAGCGCATTCGTGCCCCTGCCATCCAATTACTGCGACCGACTCGTGATCCAGCGACTCAACCGCAGGATTTATCCTCCCCCTCACATAGAGTTCAGCACTGATGAGGCAGTAGCCCTCAGACTAATCCAATTAAACACATTCCCAAACCTACACAGATACAGCAAAATATACCCACAAACATATCGCGGCATCTGCCCCTGGTGCGGCGACACACGCCCTACCCTCTTTCACATCTCGTGGGGGGTGCGGGGGCAAACCTCAACACTTAAAGGCGCCTAGCACGTCATTTGAGCGGTGGGAGGTACAGTTGACCAACGATACCCTGGCGGGACAAGACGCTCTCGTCCAGCAAGTACGTCGAGCAGCCATGGCCAGTGGAGTCCTGGAATGAGGACACCTCCCACTCGTCCTCAAGATCAACAATCTCGATGGTCCAAATAAATGTTTTCTCTCTCTCTCTCTCTTGAAGCCACTTATCAAAGATGCATGACAGACAGGTTTTGATACAAGTAATCGCGTTCTTTGATTGACAGAGCGATAGAAGCTGTACGGACACATTTATCGTTTTCTTTTTGAATGCAAAAAGCTTCAAGATTGAGACGGCACTTTTCAGCTTTGTACCTACCTCGAACCACCTGTGCTGTCTTGCCCTTGAGCCATAAAAATCTAGCTAACTAACACTTGTGCTGTTAAATATAGGTTTGCAGTGTTATCGTTTAGAATGGTCCGCTATGTGACCGGATACCACTAATGCCCGGATTTGCACAAGGTGCTCCCGCAATCTGTCGTTAATGCAATGACCGGTGTGGCCGACGTAGCATTTTCCACAGTAGGGGGTTGCAGACAGGCACCACTAAAACCTCTCAATCTGCATCAGACCAACGAGCTTTGGGAGAGAGCCTTGGCCAGCTCCGACCTCGAGGATCAACAATGGCTCATGGCAAGGACCCAGAAGGCGGCCTGAGCTCAAGGAATCCTGGAATCAGGACAGCGCTTCAAAGCTACATTAATATAGTAAAGATGTTTAACTCCCTCCACCCGAGCAGCACATAGACAAGCAGTTGTCAACCCATTCATGAATGTGCGCGATCATGGCGCACAGGTGCGACGGAGACGACTTCGTTCACGGAGCACATGTCAATAGTTTGCGCGGAAAGCGGAATATAGCTTATCTATGAAGCGGCGTTGCTCTCAGTAAAAGCGTGCTATGAAAGCATCGAGTGAAACTGTACTGCAAAACATGCTATAGCGTCCATTACTTTTGTGGGGAGCACACGCGTCCATTCCCTCCCGCGTACTGACGTCGTCGCGTTCGCACGTTGCGGGCGCGTTGAGAGCCGGCATAGACACGGCAGAGGCGCACTACGCCCTCTCCCGGTTCGCCCCCCCCCCTATTTTCGACTTGTGGGAAAGGTATACAGGTCGCAAAGGTAAACATGTATAAAAGCGCGTCACCGGGGGAGACCCGTCACCTTAGAATACAAGAGCTCCGGCGGGCGCCACTGTTGGCTCGGCGACAACGAAGCCACCATCGATGGTGCTGCCAAGACAAGAGCTCCGGTGGGCGTCGCTGTGTATCATATTGGTGGGCATCATTTAGACAACTCCCACAGGAGATTCTGCATCTAAATTTTTATTTATTTTTTACTTAATCACGAATCACCCAGCATTGCCATTGGGCGTTACAGCAGGGGGGTTACAGCATGGATATAAACAACTAATAATTTTGGCAACATATTTGCTATTCAGGCCGCTTGTTCCATTCCCCTATGCACTTCGAAGAAAAGGAAATAGCGAACATGGGCTTTCTGGGACGGTATTTACGTATATTTAGGGTATGATCGTTGCGCTTAAGAAAATAAAAGTTTTCCGTCACGGAAATACGTCAGCTTACAATGTACACGAACATAATACAAAGAAAGAAACCAGAAGAAAAAGTTCCACAAACATGCAAAATTTGGAAATCGAACCCACGACCTCTCGGTCCGTGACGATAGATCGCCGCGCGTTTAACCCATTGCGCCACAAACGCATTTGCAGAGAGCTACACAGACGGGCCTTATATATCTAACACTCCTCCGTGTACCCGCGCTCTTGCTCGGGGCGGTGCCGCCGCCTACGAGTAGAAAAGAGAAGTACTGCATTATGACACTAACGCGCACCGACCGTGAACGCTTCGGTGGTCTCAGCACTACGACGCCTCGATGCCAGCATTCGAAGGGACGCTGGCATCAAGAAGCACTACCAACGCCACCTAGGTGGCGTTCACCGTACTCAGCACAGCGGAGCGTGGCCTCCGCAATTAGCTCTGAAAATGTTTCTGAAGTTGATCGCGGAGGCTGCAATTACGACGCGCTGTACGCGCTGATTTGACTCGGTGACGATTCAGTTACGTGCTTTGTCTTGCGCGTTGTATTAGTGTGTCAGTTACGTGCTTCGTCTTTCGCGTTGTGCTAGCGTGTGCAGCGTAGTGCAGCTTCCATATGCACGACGGTTGCTCATGGTAAGGTTTTCTATGAAATCAAACCTTATTGTTGAAAATTTAAGAAAATAACTTTAATCTTAGTTTTCTTCACCGTAAAAACAGCGATTCCCAACTCAATGCTTGCTGCATCGTTGCAACCCTTTCCGTTCTTCTATACCTGCCCAGGAGAAACCTGGACGATCTGCTTTGAATGCATACTATTTGAGAGATCAAAGTCGTTTCCGATGGCTCCTTCACCGGTTCCTGCGAACCTTCTAGACGGCTCACATCCCCTTGCATAATAGTCTGAGCTGAGTCATCCTTACCCATAAAGACAGTCTGACCCAGCCTGAATAACGCTCTTTAATCCAATAGCATTGAAACGAGCGTGGCAGGTGAATTGCAGCGCATAAAAGTAACTCAGAGACAATCTGTTCGGATTCATGCAAACGCCCCCTGCAGTGTATTACTCCCCACCATAAATAGCTGTCTCTTAAGATATTGCTCTCGGAATTCAGTTGCAGTAGCCTCCAACTGATCATGAGAAGGAGATTTGCAGAAAAATAAAAATGGGTTAGAGTGCAAACGGCAGGTAATATCCAATCCTGACTGGGAGCTTACCACTGTCGTTGAAAAGAAAAGTGTACAATCATTACATTCTACCGGTGCTAACATACCGGGCTGAAACTTGGAGCTTAAGAGAAAAACATGGAGCTGGGCAGGCCATGTAATGCGTAAGGCAGGTAACCGGTGGACCATTATAATTACAGAATGGGTACCAAGAGAAGGGAAACGCAGTCGAGTGTGGGAAGATGAAATTAGGAAATTTGCAGACGCAAGTTTGAAACAGTTAGCGCAAAGAAGCACGCGCACGCGCTGCCCACGGGCTTCGCACGCGCTGCCCACGGGAAGCTCTTCTCATCAACACCACCGTTTCACACGCGCCTTCTCGTGGTCAGAGGTCGCTGGGAGAAGCCTTCGTCCTGAAGTGGACATAAAAATGTCGCACTTTCACCCGAAAGTTGAAGCATCGATTGCGATAGCAAACTATTAGATAGCTATATTAAGTACGGATAGCATACTTGTCGGCCGTATAAACTTGTGATCATTCGCTTACTAACTAAATTAACAAGCATGGTGTCACGCGCGTACAGGCAAACATAAACACTTCTCATTTGAGGACGGGGGACACTCGCTGTCAAAACACTGGCGGGAGGAAGAGCGGCATTGAAGCGAGTGAATTCACCTTCTTGCTGCCTCGCGCACGAACTAAGCGGCAAGAACACAGCGCACACGAAGCTATTAGCCCTCAGCACACCTAGATTCTGTACTCATCGCAGATCGCTTTCAAGATAGCCCGCGCGACCACCGTGTCATACGCAGCCGCTGCCGCCGAAGTAGAACCCCCCTCTTGTGATTTGCGCGCGATGGAAGACGCGCACTCCTCCCCGTTTTATTGCGATAGCAATTATATGGACACTTCAACCGGATTTCTGCCGTCGGCGTCGCCGTCGCCGTCGTCGTCGCCGTCGCAGTCGCCGTGAGGTTCCGTATGGATAAAATCTTCGCCGCGCGCCGTATGCCCGAGCGGAAGCGTGCGGGGACGCGCGCTATCACGGAGAGCGAACGCACTCAATCTCCCACGCGCAAGCAAGGAAGCGGGAAGCCAGCGCCAGAGGGAGCGGGGGGGGGGGGGGGGGGCGCACTTCTACTCTGCCAACAACCGCGCTCGTCGCTCGCCCGCACCGTCTCTTATCTCCACACGGCTCTGACCTTTATGCGCTGTGCATTCGCCGCTCAGTTTCCTTTGAAGCGATAGACGGCACGTACCTTCGCCCGCTGCGGCGTATGCGCTTGCTGCCAGCGTTTTGACAGTCGTTGTCTGCAGTCCTTCAGTGTGATCTATTCATGTTTCTTTGTGCGCGCTCACACCACGCTTGTTCATTCAGTTAGTAATAGTCGGGCCACATTTTTCAACGCACGCTACACAAGCAATGCTGCCCGGATCGGCAGTGCAGCGCTACAGGTGTGTCCCTTCGCACGCGCTGCCCACGGGAAGCTCTTCTCATCAACACCACCGTTTCACACGCGCCTTCTCGTGGTCATCGAGGCTCTCTTCATGTCGGTCTACTTACGCCGCAGCACACCTGCTTACTTAATCAGCTCATGTTTACTACAATTCATATTGCTACCAAAGCCGCTCACCTTACTTTGTATGACATTGCTGTGTTGCTATCGCATTCATTGCTTCGCCCTTAGGGCGAAACTGTGACATTTTTTTCTCCTCTGCGCGCGTGAGATCAAGCCACGATCCTCGGATCAACCTCGCACGCTTTCACTGGCACCTACAGCATACTACTCGCGGCCATGGTGTTATCGCACTTGGACTTTATGCGGAACATCATGGCGACGCCATTACGGAGTGTACAGCCTCCCGCATTTTTAGCTACATCGCGGGAGAACACTATAATATGGTCGTACGCCGTCCTGAAGGGAACATCGCATTAGACGACTCTTGCACATGAGAGTGCCTAGTGCATGTGAAAGTACTTCTGCCGGTCTCGCTGACTATCGCTGCTTAAAGGCGCTAAAATGACGCGTGATGGACGCTCGCGCGATATAGCTAAAATGCCGGGAGGCTGCACATATAATTCCTATAGCAATGAAATGAAAAAAGTCTCCAGCACCGAAGAGCGTTGATTTACTATCGCGTTTTTGTGGTTGCACTTTATCGTATAACAGTACACGTCGAACGCAATTCCACCGGCCGCTTCGCCATTCATCTCGAATGCTTATTTCTCGACCGAGGTCTTCGGTCGAGAAATAAGCATTCCGAGGTCTTCGCCTTTGTGCGGTGATTTATTTTCGTGCTGCACCGCCATGATGTTAACGCACTTGGACTTTATATACGGAATATCACGGCGACGCCGACGACGGCAGCGGAAATGCATCTGGAGTGTCCATATAATTCACAAAATGGGCTGCTACTGCTGATGATGAGGATCCGCCAACTCCTGGAATATTCTGACTAGCAACGTGTATATGCGTGTGTGCGGCCCCGTCTTCACCCGCGTACTCGTTCCAATGTTTTGAAACACGACACATATACGAACCCACACGAAAGTTATATATCTCCGTAGTATTATTTTGGCACAGAATACTTCAATGAGGCGTAATCTGTTTCACAGAACGAATTTCCAACTATTACCGAAATATATCGAAAATATCAGGCAAGCTAACACACCCAATATTAAAAAAAATACTTTTTCGCCCAAATAAACGTGTTTATTAAATTATATTTTCGATGTATATTTGCCACATGAAATCAATTTGATGTGACGCCCCCTGTTGTGTTTGGTTTATTTTAACTTTCTGACTAAAGAGTAGCGGGAAGGACAAAGCACACCACAACCTCTAAAACTTCAGCAGTGAATCCGAACAAACTGCATTGACTGTGTAATGAAGAATGCACTCAGACATCACTCTTCAATGAGACATTCTATAATTTGCTAAAAAACACTGCACCCATAGAAGAAGAAAAGGCGGTTTCTAACGAAGTCTGCCCATTCTTTTTAATGGGAAAGCACTATATGCCGCACTAGGCGAAAATCCGGCGTCGTCGTTAGCGGCATGACTGGGCCATGGTGCCAAAAATGGTCTAGGGCGCAAAGAGTAAAAACACGTTGAAATATGCTTGGATTGACCTCACATTTCTCATAGAAGGTCCTGTAAACAAAAGAAATTAAGCCTTTGAAAACTAAATTCGGTACATGTTTTTCTGGGTGGGAGTCGAACCCAGCCCTACAGGATGCGCGACGAGGACACTTCCCCGACGCCACGCGTGTCCGCCAGCGCTTGCGCATTGCTCACTGAACAAGAATTAAACCAGCAAGCTAGACGCATACACCGAAATAGGAAGTGCAGGCGACGATGCTGGACTATCAACTGACTTCATTATTCACAGAAACCCGCAAGGTTCACACCAAGCGCATGCACCAGCACACGACCGCGTATAACCATACTTATTTTCCTCCGTCATTGACACATACAAAGGTTACTGTGCTTCCTTATAGGAAGCAGAATGACTTTTGTATTAGTGTACCGTCACTCACCCTGACTGAAAAGGAGTGTTCATACCTAGAAATCTGATTTCGATTGCATGTGTCAGTGACGGGGAAAATACGAGTGGTTGTAGGGTGTCTTGTGCTGGCGCATGGCGCTTGGTGTGAACCTTGCGGGTTTCTGCGAAGGATAAAGTAAGCTGATTGCCGAGCATCGGCCTTTGCACTTCTTGTCTTGGTGTATGCGTCGAGTTCGCTGGTTTATTTCCTTGTTCAATATGTACGACCTAGTACAGCCCTTAGTTTTACGGCATTGCACACGCCACGCCGCAGCCTTCTGGCTGACTAAATGTGTGCAATTGTTGACGCTTTGGCCATAGCCTAGGCGGTTGTAAATCTAGCCTTCGTTGTCGCGCCTGCAGGGAAAGCCATTGCTCTAGTGACTACTAGGCTCAATCGGACAAGTGATGCCTTTGCGGTGGAGCCCACAAGGCTGATTACTCTAACTGCCCTGATAGAACTCAAGAAGTCTTAATACTGGCAGTTATGGACAAAAGGAGTTGCTCACGCAGAGATGCCATTGCAGCTGTAAAGGAAACAGCTCATGGATATTAGAGTGTGACAGCGCGACACCGGGCTGTCATTGATGGAACCCTGCCAGAGGTAATCGCACAAGCTATTGAAAAGTAAATGTCTAAAATTATGGAGCAATGGAAAGCTGCCTGCAAAAAACTGATGCATAACCAGTCTGGAACAACTGTAAGTTCATTCAGTAATGTGGAAAGTCCATATGTAATTTGACTACAATAAACTTGGTTATCTCCTGGAAAACTATTTTGTTTGCGTAATTTTAGGTCGTTTCGCCTAGATCGCTCGTCTAGAGGAGGGGACTTGCTAATTGTGGTCTCAAGCAAGTTTTTCAACCGGGCAAATATATCATTCCAGCTGATGACTCCAGAATGTGAGATTCTAGCAGTAGAAATTATTCTCCCTGGTAGTAGGCCTTTCTCGTTGGTTAATGCATGCTTTCCTTCTGGTGCGCAGGATACACGCCCACTAGACTCAGTTTTGGCAAAATGCGGTAAAGAGATAGCATTGGCTTGAGACTCTCACTCACATCATATAACATGCGTCATGGAGCATTTATAAACGGTATCTAAGGCAAAAGATGTGTACAATGTCCGTAATTTCGGATTTCTTTCTAAATCAAATAATAAGCGTGCGTTGTTCCGAATGCAAGAAGAATCACATAAAAATGATTCCGCGTCACTTGAACTTGGGGTCAATAGTTTTAACCGACAACGATAAAGCAGAGTCTCTAGATGTAATTGCGAGAGGTTCGGAGACCCGATTCACGACCTGTCTTCCCTCCTCTCCTCAGAGACAGGGCACATTAGAAGATTTCGAAGAAATTTTTTTTCTCAGAATTGCCTCAGGCTGTTTCATGTTTACCAGCTGCAGCCCCAAGTCCCGATGGACTCACTGCTAAGATCACTAAAGCTCTGTTTGACGTGGCTCCAAAAGTTTTGTTCAATACCGTAAATTATTCTATACAATATACATGGATCCCTCCTGCATGGAGAATCGCGAAGGTGATTTCACTGCTTCCACTGCAGACCAAAGCAAAGGATATGTATTAGATAATATTCTGTCTATTTCTCTAACATCAAATTTTGTAAAATTATTAGGAAGATTATTACACGCACGTATGATTAAATTGGTGACCACAAGATTGAGCCACTGCCAAATTGGATTTAGGCCAGGGATGACAATCTGGTGCACACACGTCGACCTAGAGAATCGAATTCAGTTGGCCCGTTACCATAATGTGCGGCTCTAGTTACACCAGACATTTCTAAAGCGTATACGGTAGTGTGGAATACTCTATTTTAATAGCGAAGATGCAGGATAATGGATTACCTGAATACTTCGTAATGTGGACTGCTGAGTTCTTGCAGGGCAGGGAGGTTTACTGAGCACAAGGTGGAATTTCATCAGGAAAATTCGGACAAACGCACGGGCTTCCGTAAGGCTCAGTTTTATCCCAGCTGTTGTTTAATATCTTGCTCAGCTCCATTCCTTGCCATCAAAATGTAAGCACGTACATTTACGCCGACGATATAGCGTTTTTTGCTTCGGCAAATGATATTCAGTCCCTGTACTAGTGCTTACAGGAATACTTATGCGAGTTGGAAGCATGGCTGGACAGTATCCACTTGCCCCTAATGTTGGTAAGAACGTTTGTCTTTCCTGTACAAGACCCAGTTACTATTTCGGTTTCATACCGTCATTCCACTATTCCACACGTGGAAAAAGTGCGGTACCTTGGAAATACTTATGGTGGAAATCTTAACTGGCGTCAACATATTGAACATATAACGTCAAAAGCTACCAGCGCAACGGGGTTATTGAGACGGATAAGCAACAATCGATGCGGCATGCGCCGAGACACCCTCATAATGGTTTACAGCATCTATATCCGACCTATACTAGAGTTCGGTTGTGTGTTATTCTCTGGCTCCCCTACTTATAAACTATGTCCGCTAGTTTTGCTGGAACGGGAAGCGCTCCGCTAATGTCTGGGGCTACCAAAGTTTGTAGCAAACGCCGCGCTCGACAAGGAATCACGACTACCTTCCCTAGAAATGAGATTAAAACTACTCACCGTTCAAACATTCATAAGGCTCTACGAATCTCCAGTAAGAAGGTGCCAGTCAAGCTTTATCAGTCAACCAGCTCTATTTTTTTGGAGCCTCATGGCCTCCCATGCGTTTCCCATGCCATAGGTGATTATAACACAATCGTTATTGAGTCCGCTAAATGTAAATATAAATGATGTAATCACGGTAAGCGGCATCTCAAATTCATTGATTATTGCTTATGATGACATATCCCCCCACAGTGCAAAACAGCCCCTTCCCTGGCATATTCTTAACAGCTTACTGCTGGATCACTTCTATCAGCTCCGCACAAACGTAATTATAGCAACGGTTGCTTCATAGTACGAGGAAAGGCCGGAGTTGGCATCTTTTCATCATCATTGGATTGGACTTTTTCTGTTCGGCTCCCAGATTTCGCTGCGATATTCCGGGCGGGATTCCTAGCTGTTGTCCTAGCATTGTGTAAGCTCCAGCCTTCCACGACAACAGCAGTAACAATTACAGACTCTGTATCGTTGTGCACCTCACTTACTGCTTCCGGTGAGTCGCATATATTAAAAACATTGCACTCAGCGACCCAAGTCATCTGCGAGTTTACGATTAGTATAGTTACCTGGACACAGGCATATTTACGAAGGAAGCGGCCGACAGTTTGGTCAAGGCTTCCATTAGAGACCCCGTGTTTACCCTTTTTCCGACGACGGGTTCTATCCCGTCTGTCAGGTTTCGAAGATACACCCTTTTGACATCAAAATCCAATATAACGTCATCCACGGAACTAAAACACTTGCAATTTCCTTGGAGCAGGAAATCTTGCACACCAAGACAGACTGCGATGTCGAGTCCCACCCCTAAATTTATACATGCACCGGTCTGGTCTGGCAATTTCCCCTTTGTGCTTTTTCTGCAACACATTAGAAACAATTGAACATTACTTACAGGATTGCTGGCGTTTCTGCTCCATGAGAAAAAGAACATCGCAAATTACAATGCGACAGCTCGGCCTCGCTCTCCGGTGCTGCTGTCTTTCGGAGCTTCTGTGCTTGGACACTCAAACAGGTATGTATGCATCGTCATAGAGAAATTCATTGTTAAATCAAAGCGATATCATTGTTAATCGTATTATTCATTTCATTCGTCCCTTATTGCCTAATTTATCAATAGATATACACATGTTCTTTATTTTTCTGTGTTCAGTTATAATGACTGTTTACTTATTCGTATTGGATTTTACTCGCTTTAATTTATTTATGAATTATGAATTTTTAAAATTAGATTATGATTTAAATTATGAATTTCTAAATTTACTTACTTAACACAGATGTAAAATCTGCCAGGTTCTTGGCCAATCACCGTGGGTGGGTATGTGCCAAAGACTTTAAGGTCACCACCATTTAAGGCGTAGCAAGCCAGCCGGCAGCCATTGTTCATCCCTACCGCAGTGCACAGCCAGGACAGCCAGCTGCACCTCTTCAGCCGCTCTTAAGGTAGATCCCCCCTCGCATCTTTCT
This sequence comes from Dermacentor silvarum, assembly GCF_013339745.2. NCBI lineage: Eukaryota > Metazoa > Arthropoda > Arachnida > Ixodida > Ixodidae > Dermacentor > Dermacentor silvarum. The sequence continues at coordinate 350,373,379 of NC_051154.1, read as the reverse complement.
TTCTTTCTTTAGTGATTTATTTGACACCATTGAAATTGTCTTAGGGGACACGGCTAAAGGACAACATTTGCCTGACTACGCCGTGTCACCCGTACAGTAGCAGCAGCATGGCAAAAAATGGAAGACATTCAGGAGGGCCCACATAAATTTAAAGTAGTACACATATTTTTAAACAGTTAAATCACAATTCACGAAAAAAAGGAAAGAAAAATTTTAGTCTTATACAGATTGCTAAGCACTTGGAACACAAAAATATAAGAAAGATTTTATTCTTGTATGTTAACATTAGTATTAGTCTTTTGACCATGACAGTTTTTTTCACTCTCTTCTTAAAACTTTGCTTTGAAATTCCATAATTTAGGAGATTCAATACTAAGGGGTAGTCGTTTAGAAGCTTTAGGAAGTTGCACTGCCAGTTCTTGATCTCGGTATTTTGTTCTGCAACGTGGTTTAAATGATCAGACTTTTTCTGAAGTTATATCCTGTCGTTTTACGCGTGGTATTTGTTTTGGGAGGAACATTTGTCTGCCCAGAATTGCGGCAAAATTTCGAGGAATAATTTATAAGTGTGAGGTTTTGATACTGTTAGTGAATTATGAGTAAGGATACTCTACATTTATCGCGCTTATGTAAGACCCCTTCTTGAATTCAGCTGTGGATTGATACGTGGCTCCTAAAATTATAAGTTGCGAGCTTTATTTGTGATAGAGAGATGGGCCCTACATCAGTGTCTTGATGTCCCTAAGTATTGTTACGTGGTGGTAGTGACGGTCAGCGCCACAGTAGCAAAATTGTGCATGACGAAACTTTTTATCGGGCAGACTTGTGCCCACAAAACAAGTGACACTCGAAGCAGAACGATAGCGGCGAACACAGTCGGCGATCGTCGAAATCGGATTAGTGGGTCAAGCGCGTTGGCTTTCATACATGAGTCATCGAAAGTTCCAGAGTAATCGCTGGTTCCGGCGTGTTTTCCAGAAAGTACTACACAATTCGCGTGGTGCATGCATGCAATCACATTATATAAGGTTCGGTGACAACAGACAGCGGATAAAACCATCGATTACATTCGAGAAACTTCCGATACATGCAGGCGCGTCCTGCGCTAAGCGATACTGAGCGACAACACTTCTGAGACGGTGAAACGCGGTCACCCGAGAAAGATAAACATGTACACGTGTCCGTATGTGGTAAATTCTGCTCTTCACCGCAGTCAATACGGTTTTCGGAAATATTTTTCACGTTAAACACAACCGGTTACGTTTACTAATGACTTGCACGCATTCCTTTACTCTGGGTTCCTAAGTGACTGCACATTTTTGCCCTTCTTGAAAGCTTTTGATAAAGTTATTCATCAAAACTACTAATGCTTAAATTAAGCCGGTTGAACATAGAATAATTAATGCTCCACGGGAATGAAACTTTCCTTACTAGCAGACGTGGCGGTTAACGATGCTAATTCACTAAGTGAGATTCACTTGTGGGGCCTGCAAGATCAGGTGTGCCTTAGAAATGAGTTCAGGGACCCTTGTTATTTCTAACTTATATTAATGATCTACCTAAGGAAATCTCTTCTTACCATTGCCTTTTTGCTGACGACTGCGTGATTTCTTCCGACACTGATACTACTAACCTCCAAACTGCCCTTAATAACATCGTTATGTCGTGTAAATTGTGGAATATCAAATTGAACGTAGCCAAATGTAAATCAGTGAGAGTTCCTCACTGTCGATCTCCCTGTCCTACTTATTCTTTTAACAGTATTTCACTAAATTCTCTAACTGCCCAAAGATACCTCGGAGTTTACGTAAGTAACAATCTTTCTTCAAAATTGCATGTTGACTTAATCATAGCTAAAGCCAATCGCATGCTTGGTCTTCTAAAACAAAATTTTTCACTTGCTCCTACAGTGCTCAAAAGAAAACTATGCATCACTTATGTTCGCCCTCATATACGCCGCATCAGTGTGGGACCCCGGTTAGGGTAAACTAATTATAAGCTTGAAGCGGTGCAGAATCGCTCAGCTCGATTCATTATGTCTATCGTCGCACTGCCAGCGTAAGCATGAAATCCAGTCTAAGCCTTCCTTTACTCGCTACTCGACAGGAGCTGTCGCCGCCTCTGTCTCTTTCTTAAAATGTATCCCGATAATCACGTATTCAATGCACATTGGATCAGGCAAGATCGCTTCATTTCAGCACGTCTAGACCACATGCTCAAGGTTACCAACCTGCGTCATAACACTGTCACTAACTTCCATTCTTTCGTTCCATGCCACGACTGGAACCCCCTTCCTGCTTCGTTAGTCAGCATTGCAGACACTGACCATTTCTGCAGACCACTCGCCAGCATAATCTGAATAACATTTTTTTTGTGCCCACATCTGTTCATTTTACGCATTCTTTTGTTTCTTTTTCTTCCTTTGTATGTCTAAAAACACCATTTCAGTTGCACGAAGAAATTATTTTATGACATGACTTTATTTGCTCATTGTGTTCTCCTGATTTATTTTGTATTTTTATTCCTCATATATGTGATAAAAGCACCGCCCCTCTCTAATTCATTGTATGCTCTTCGAGTGCACAAATAAATAATTAGGTAAGTAAAGTAAGTAAGTAAATAAATAAAGTAAATAAATAAAGAAATAGATTAACTATTAATTAATTAAACAGCCACAACAATGTTTGTTCGTGATACGACGACTTTGTTCGTGATACCCCCTATCGGCTCCCTTCCTAAACAAGGTAAATTATGAGTATTTATTCATTTTTCGGTTCACTCTAGTGTGATGACCGTTCCCCTTTGAACACTGAACAATAATACGTCTTTTCCCAGTTAAACGTTTTTTGACTCTAAACTTTTACTCATTTTTTACAAACTTCGCAATTCTTGGCTGAACTCCCACGGTGGCTATGTTCCGCTTGTGCAGAGGGACAACTACAACAGCATAATACGCTGTTCTAGTTGTTTTTAATAATTTTGTGTAAAGTGTGAGATGTTAAGGCATATTTACACTCCTTGCATTGCACCTCATTTTTTACGTATTCAGATTGACCGCAGCCCCTCCTCTAACGACAAATGGACGGACAAGTGGGTTCGTGGAATGCGGAATCCCTTGGAAGCCACAATCTATACCTGCCTTGGGGAGAGTTGCTCACTGACCAACAGGTAAAACATATTTCATGCATGATAGACTTAATGCGTCTGCTCACTGGCTTAAATTTAAGCAGGCAGGTGGGCCTTATCTAAGAGATGCACATGTAAGTGATGACTGGGAATATTAAAATGTTAAGGGTTCTTTTCTAGCCAGAATCTAGCGAGGTATTTGGCAGGGTAGCAGAGGAAAAGGATTTAATGCCCAGTAAAGCACGTGTATAGACAAAGCGGTAAGAGATGCGAATGTACGCGAAGGCGCAATGTGCATGCAATGACCGTCTGCACTGTCAAAAGCTGCGCATCTGCCGCACGAGCATCTATAATTCAGAGACTGTATGACGTTGAAATGTCGTCCCGTCTTCTGACGCTTAATGTGCGTCGACCGGAAGGAAACGTTGAGCTAAGTTAAGAGTTAAGATTTAACACTAGGACGTACATAAGGGGCCGCTACGTTGTCGTACCACCAACTGAACCCGTCAGCACCCGAGCCCGAAGCCCTTGCTCCGCGCGCTTTATTTGTTTCCAATAAAGTGGATGTTTGCGTGCGTTGCAAATTCTCACAAAATCCACGACATGCGAACGTGTTTAAGGATGGGCTGCTGAAGGTTACCCTTACGCGTTTCATAAGTGGCTTCCTTAGGTGGACTCTACAGAAGAAAAAAAAGGTTGATTTGTAAGCGAATTACCCTTCTACAATACCGGAACTGTGCCTCTTATAAGAGGAGCCTTGACAAGCCAGAAAAAAATAAAGAGCAAAAAGGGAAAGATAGGTGTCCAGACGCCATCTTAAGTTCCGCACCAGCGGTCAGGGCCGTCTAAGATGCTCTGACCGGGTCGCTCCTCGGACCTTTATAATTTTTTTTATTGTTATACGTGGGCTGCATTCAATTCTCAAGGTGTCCAAGAATGAACTTAGCAAGTCTCGAGAACTTCTATTACTCTACAAAGGCCAAATACGAAAAAAAGAAAACAAAACTTTAGAAATACTTGTCGTCACACTGACGTGACGGCGTTATAGTTTCGAAGCAGTATTCTATAAATATAAATTTGACCTTTATTTTTTTTATTCTAGTTATCAACGTTCTCTCCCTAAACTATTGAAAAGTGTCTTGAAATAATGCATAATAAATGTAAACAAATTGATTGTTTCTCTTTAGTGTCCTATTAAGAGGAATACGTCATCTAGTTGGCCACTGAGGGCTAGTTAATTAAATCGTAGGATATTACGTGCCAGAACTTCGATATGATTACGAGGCACAACGCGCAGTGGGGGACTCCGGATTGATTTTGGCCAACTGGGGTTCTTTAACGTGCAGCCAATGCACGGGACACTTGCGTTTTTAGCTTTCACCACCATCGAAATGCGGCCGCCGCAGCCGAGATTTGATCCCGCAACGTCGTGCTTTGCAGCCTAACACCATAGCCAAATTGCTGCAGCCAATCTGCCCTTGGTGTAACACTCGGGGTAAGACATTAAATACTTCACGAACTCACTGCCCCCCATATAATTTACCAATAAGAAAAAGCAACTTAAATTTATGTACATTCATGGAAGCAACGAAATTAGCAAAAGTGGTCAGTTAAAACATATGCGGCCCCCGCCACTAGGATTCGATCCCGCGCCCTCGGGCTTAGCAGCGCAGCGCCAGGCTAGTTTTGTGAACACTTTGTACAGTCCATGAAGAAGCGTGCGACTAGGCTTTTTATTTATTGATTTATCTATTTAGAATACCACGTATGTCAAAAGACATTACTAATGGGAGTGGTGACAAATTATGACCGTAAAAGAGTAGAGCTCAAATGGGAACCAACACGTCGGTAAATATTGACACGTGTACTTATTCATCCTGTTCTCGGGGACTGCAGTTCACCCACTAACATGTTAAAGTTATCTCTCCGCGCTAGGCGTGCCTGCATGATTTGGAACGTAATCGCGTGTTATCGTTGATTCTATCTGTTGTGTATGTTCTCGCCGAACCTTGTATAATCGGATTGCATGCGCGACACGAATTGCGCAGTATTTTCAGGAAGGCACGCGGGCACCAGAGAACTTTCGACTAGTCATGTATAAAAGCCGACGCGCTTGACCCTCAAATGAGATTTTCAACGATTGCCGACTTGACTCGCCGCTATCGTTGTGCTTGAGCGTTACTTGTGTTTCCGGGCGCAAGTTCGCGCAATAAAGAGTTGAATTTGTAACTCGCAGTTTTGACACCGCGTCGTTCTTCACCGCCACTCATAGGCGTATCTACCGGGGGGGCAGGGGGGGCACTTGCCCCCCCACTGTAAAAAGTGGGGGGGGAAAGTATGCCATTTGCCCCCCCCCCCCCACTTCTCAAAGCGGGCACGTTTGGCTGCACGCCGGAAAGTCCAACAAAACCGCAGCTGAAGCTAAATTTCCTTGATAGAGTGGCCACGTAAGTAATAGTTTTCTTTACTACGTATCCCCTGCTTGGGCAGCGAGGGTTGTCTTTTGTGCCTCCTCGTGAGGCGCTGTAGCGGGCGTCGCGCGGGATTCGCCATAGACGCTCTCACATTGCGGAGAAGGCCTGGCACTGGACAGCTCCCGCAGTTTCAAATTGCCGTTTGCGCTACTTGCACCATGCCCAGTTTTTTGGGACAGCCTAAGCGTATTAGGACAGCCTTAGGAGTGTTAAAAGCCTTAGGACAGCCTAAGGAGGTTAACAAAAAAGCTCGAGAACAAGTTGAGGACCGCACAAAGAGCGATGGAACGAAAAATGTTAGGTCTAACGTTAAGAGACAGGAATAGAGCGGTGTGGATCAGAAAACAAACGGGGATAGCCGATATTGTAGTTGGGATTAAGTGGAAAAAGTGGAGCGGGGCAGGCCATGCAATGCGTAGGATGGATAACCGGTGGACCATTACAGAATGGATACCAAGAGAAGGGAAGCGTAGTCGAGGACGGCAGAAAACTAGGTGGGGTGATGAAGTTAGGAAATTTGCAGGCGCAAGCTGGAATCAGCTAGCGCAAGACAGGGGTAATGGGATATCACATGGAGAGGCCTTCTTCCTGCAGTGGACATCTGATGATGATGATGATGATGATGATGAAGCGTATTTGAAAACGCAATCGGCTTGCTATATTTAACCTGCGTGCGAGGGAATGGAGATGTCCGGATAAAGTGTTATACTCAGCCATGTCCAACGATTGGTGTGCCTTTTACGGCATGAAATCGTTGGATTATCTGTTGGAATCTCCGTCCAGAGATATTCTACATAGCGCTGCAGTCTCAGTATATTATCACTGTCAGAAATCTAATTAAACCACTTACAAGTTTAACTGTCGAATTTCATTGTGTAATCACGACTTATCGTGATATGTTCGTGAAAATGACCTTCGTCGAACGTGCAGAGCCGTTTCATGCAATTCCAATAGAACACTAAATTGAAGCTTTTCTAAAGGCATGTGTCACTTCTGATTTTTTCGATTTCGTGTTCAGGCCGTTTCGAAATAAGAGCTACACTACTATTACTCGTTTCCCGGCAGGAGCAAGAGCAGGAGATGTTTTATAATTTGAAGAAATAAAAGCCAGTTTTTGGCGACTTATACCGAAAACCTGAACTGTGTAGGTTGCTTATGCGCTCGAAGAACCTCACTGAATACTCGCTTTCTCCAAATTTTTATATACGGCATTTTGTTGTTTCCCCCTGGTATCCTCGGTAAACTTTGTGTGGCACGGTGTTTATACTTATTCGAAGTATGAAGAAATGGTCTGAGTGACGAGCGATATATGTTTATTCTGTGTAAGTTCATTACAGCCTTTGTAGAAAGTTACTCATTGAAGTGTCCCAGGGTGTCATATTGCCGCTAGTCGAAATGTTTCCCAGACTCCTAAAACAACTGCACGAGATGTTGTGTTGAAATTCCGTGACAATAGGGAGCATTTTAAGCGCAATGCGTTGCGAAACTTTCACTTTCCTGCTTAAATTCAAGTATTGCCGATAATTACTAAGCCCTCGTTTTCCTATGCGTTTTCGTGCATCATACGAGATTCATAGTTTTTCTCTGGAGTCCTCGGTAAGCTAAACCAGGTATCTTGTTTATATCTGGGAACATTAGGGGAATGGTATGGGCAATATGTAGATAAGACAGAAAGCTGGCCTAGTTGGTAACGAGCATAACAAGATATGATTACTAGAGTGAAAAGACAGGAGCAAGAGAAAGAACACGGGACCACGCTGTAGACAATGTTCAGTGCAGACAGTGTAGATATGTAGATGATGCATGTAGATATGTAGTAGATGTAGCAGATATGTATGTAGAGATGTAGACAGTGTAGATATGCAGATAATGTGTAGACAATGTTCCTAGTGAGTGGGTTAAATTGGCCTTTTCCAATAGAATAGACGGCTGCGCTGTCATAGTTACAACTACAACTGAAGTCAAATTTTGCGAATGTAGGGGGAAAAATACGCCAAGCTTATGTGCGATGGTAAATGCCTGTTCAAGTGCTAGAGCGTGTGATATGGCCACTTTCAGTTATGCTTCCCAGTGTCCCGACATAGCTGTTCGTTACAACAGATTTATATTTCATGGAAAGTAAAGAGGGGTCATAGTAAGTGGGACAAAATTTCTACGTTCCCAACCTAGTTATTTATAAGCGTTGCACGTAATTACAGAGCCATCGTCACCCCCCCCCCCCCCGCTAATTTTCATACTTCATAAGGCGCTTCTAGTTAGTTTCAGCGATATCCTCGGTGAATTAAATAAACGCTTGGTTTATATTTTGCGAAAAGAAAGGGCGCGGCGTGGGCAATATGTAAGTAAGCTTAAATGACAGGGGACTAATTATGATATTTGCAGTAAATGACGCAAGCAAGCGATCTGGAGCTTTATGAATGTGTTTTGCGAACAAAGCAGAATTTATTCCGCTGCCCTGGGAGAACTGTTAACTCAACCGATATCAAATCTAGAGAAATTTGAGAGGGCAGGGGGGGGGGGGGTGAGGAGGGAGGGAGTACATGCACAATGGTAAACGTCATGGCGAAGTAACGTATGTTAATGAAATACTGGCTTTTTACAAATTTTCCTCAAGAAGTGCTCGGCAACTTTTTTAACTGTGCGATATAATTCAGGAAACCAAATCTTTTATAGAAACTGTCGAAAGAAACAGCTTCGCTGGAAACTTGTTTGTAATTCTCCAAGGTGGCACACATCTGCTGCCGTTTTTCTTGCGAATATTGGGAGTCATTTATGTTGATTGTACTTCGTTGTGTATAACCTCGACAATAATATTACCTTAACTAGCAATACATGTGTGCTGTATGCAGACTTAGAGCACAATTCTTTTTTTAATTAGCAGCGTCGTCTGTAACAAATGTGCATTTTCTGACGTGCGCTACGCTGCTGGTACTGTGCGGAATCAGGACCTATGGGCACTCACTGCCTTTTGTCCCTGTATCATATGTAGATTTTATATAGTGTCAAGAAATAAATGCGAATTCAAATAATTATTGGGCCTGAATGGTTCACCATGTGTGAATGATAAATAGGTTTATGTCTTTTAAATATAAAAAGTACTGGACAGACGCATTTCCCGGCTTTTTGACTTATTGTAAAAGTAATTCGATATACCCGTATATATATATATATATATATATATATATATATATATATATAAAGAGAGAGAGTGAGATCCTTTGCGGTTTGCCCCCCCACTCGAGAAGTAGTTGGTACGCCACTGCCGCCACTACAACCTGACAATATCAATGATAATTATTTTCGCCTGCAGATGAAAAAATGCTTATTGCATTGAAACTTGTCGTAATACCAAGCATCCGACGCCGGAAACCTTTAGTAATTCCAAAGCCTGGAAATATTGTATAACCATGATTCATTTTTTTTCGCCATCGTTTTGAGACTGACCGTTGCAGAGGCATATCCGTCGCATTTGGCCTGCAAAGCGACGACCACCTCGTGCTGTATAGTGCTGCTGAGGTGAGAGGCCGCCGGTGTGACACTCGGCGATTGCACCTGAATGCGAGAAACGCTCCTGTACCGATCTTCGAATGACACGTTAAAGAACCTTAGGTCGACGCCTTTCACTGCGGTGTATAAGATCCCGTGTTCATGCATTGCCCCGAGATTTATCGTTAATAGGGAACGTTCTTGAAAGCCGTGCACTGTAAGAAAGACGCACGAAAGCGGCAAGTTGGGTGTCGCATCCAAAGGAATAACGTTGGACGTGCAGCTGAGTGGTGCGCACTATGCCTTGCGTCAGCGTGCGTTACTCTGTACTCCTCTATTGATCTACAGCGGGTTTGCAAATGTGAAGTGATTCCGTAACGTGGTTGCGTTGATCCTGATGTTCGGTATTTCCGTGCCAAGCCCACTATCTGGCTGTGAAGCACACCATAACGTGGGACTCCGGAACAAGGTCTGATCACGTGGGGCTCTTTACTTTCTACCTTAATCTGAGCACACGGACGTTCTTTTTTGCGTTTCACCCTCACTGAAAAGCACCAGCCACGACTTCGAGCTCAACATCACGACGCCATAATCACTGGGCTGCCGCTGTGGGTTCGTAGTTCAACGACAACCCGAGAGTAGTTGTCAAATACTTTCGTTTTTTCCTATAGGTGCTGACGATCGTCTGGATTGTTATCCTGGTGCTGCTATTCGTGAGGATCTTCAACAGAACCCGGATGATTGTTGTTGTTGAAGATGTGGCAGGTGAGGACTTTTTGCCAATTCTTCGATCATACACTTGTGCTAGTGTCCCGAACGCGGACTGTTTACTGTACCGAAAGCGGACAGTAGAAAAGACAGCTTTGTGAAGCCAGCGTGGCAGACTCCAGTGAGGTAAACTGGGATTTAATGTCGAAGGTTGAAAACATTGCTAGTTGAACAAACACGAATGGTGGAAAAGAAAGCGAGTGCACTTTCTGCACGCCTACCGTTGCGCTCAGCGCTCGTTATAATGGCATTGCATGGTAGGTCAGCAATCCTTGAACTTAAGCTAATGCTTGCAGCGACTATATGCGCTACCAACTAGCCCCCACAAAAGCGTTACTGGCCTTTGTGTTCTCTCCCAGCAGCCAGTTCGGAGGCATTAAGAGACTGCTTTCGGTCCTGAATAAATCTGCTTTATCTACTCGCGTACGTTGAAAAGGTAGAAATGCTCTCATAAGATAACCATTGAACCTACATGAACAAAATTTGTTTCCCTAGAAAAATTAATAGTGTTTTCTAAAAAAAATTTGACTTTTATACTTGGTACCAGAAGCTTTTATTCCTTATAACTATCGGAAATTTTAAACAGCACAATTGAAGCACTATAAGTTGAAACTCGGTAACTGCGCAATAACAACCAATATTAGACATTCTGAAACTGCGTCTGTCAAATCACCTAGGCGGACCAATATTTCACATTAGTTTTGCAGCTCACGTGAAATCAGTAGATGGTTTAAGCGAGCTCTGCATAACTTCTATACTCACGCATTAATGGTATATCTCGATGTTATAACAATTATTCTTTCTGGGGTTTTACGTATCAAAACCAGTTATGATTATGTGGCACGCCGTAGTGGAGGGCTCTGGATTAATTTTGACCACCTGGGGTTTTTTAACGTGCACTACAACGCAAGCACACGGGCGCTTTTGCTTTTCGCCTCCATCGAAATGCGGCCGCCGCGGCCGGGATTCGATTCCACGATCTCGTGCTCAGCAGCGCAACGCCTTAGCTGACCTAGCCACCGCGGCGGGTATGTCATAAGAATTGCGTTGGCTGCAGGTGTCCGAGTATTTGCAGTTTCGAAAATTCTGATATATTCCTTTAATTGTTTTAACAGCCGTGAACTTTGTGCTTATATTTTTTGCAAGTTTTGACAATTTAAAAAAAAAACAAATGGCCTAACTCCGTATTCTGCTCACAATGGTCGGTGTATACTAATTTTTTTTAAATTCCACAATACCTCACAAGCAGTAAATACCAAGCAACGTCATCAAAGCTTATCAAGACCACAAGCTCTGAACAACTATGTCATCAGGACGTTTCCTGCGAATTACCATGAATGAAAACGAATGTTCAGTGGATGCCGAATACAATAGAGAGCTTTAGCTTAGCTGCACGCAAGCCTAGGGGCCCCCTAGTGCTTGGGGCCGCGGTACTGCGCTCGCGCAGACCGGTCTGCGCGTGCACAGTACCGCAGCCCCAGGCGCTAGGGGGCCCTTACGCTTGCGTCCCGCTAATATAAAACTCTCTAATCATTTCTCTGTTGCGTATTTTTTATTTATAATACCTCACGAGGCAAAGCATCTGGCTTGGTCCAAGCGAACTGCACGAAATGGCCGGGTCTACACTGTACTACGAACCGCAGATAGTGTGTACGCTTCATCAGATGTACAGATCACTTAATGAATGAGGGTTTACGTTGCAAAACGTGCACAGGGGGCTATGAGCTAGGACCCATAGTGTTGCTACTAAACTTGGCGATTACCATCAACAAGAGGTGGAGAACCCATAAAATTATGAGACGTATTTAATACTTTCTCGTGTAACTGAAATTAAGGTGGCAATAATTTTAAGATGAAGTTGAACTCCTTATTACTTCACTTAACACCTTCAGATCTCCTGTCCGTCTTTCTGTATGTAGGCTTCGATTTTTAACTTAATTTCTGCAGTTTTTACGTGCCAAACCATAATATGATTATGAGGCACGCCGTAGTGGGGTACTCCGGAATATTTTGGGCTACCTGAGGTTCTGTAACATGCACCCAATGCACGGTACATGGACGTTATTGCATTTTGCCCCCTTCGAATGCGAAAGCCGCGGCCGGGATGCTCATATCGCTCCCTCAGGCTTAGCGGCGCAACACCAAAGCCAATATGCCACCACGGCGGGTGGAGGCTTCTGTCAGATAAGGCTAAAAGCGACAACCAAAAGAGCTCGACTTGAAAATAGAAGCGTCTAGCACCGCACATAAGTGGTTTAATAATTGTGCTCTACATTCGGTTTTCGAGAAAAGTTTTATATAAAACTTTGTGTGCTACCATCCTATCATCATTGACGATGGAAGATATTGCTGAAGTACATTTAAACTGACACAAGATGGCAAATAACTAGACAAAGAACCACCACGGGAAGCCTTCACATCTGTAGTTATCCAAACAGGAAAGGTTTTCACGCCGACAAACTTGTGAAACGGCCACTTTGTGCATTTACATTGGAATGTTGCGGTGTGCATTTACCTCTGCCATTCCAGCGTACAGTGGGATTTTCAAATTACTGTACCCGCCGTGGTTGCTCAGTGGCTATGGTGTTGGGCTGTTAAGCACGAGGTCGCGGGTTCGAATCCCGGCCACGGCGGCCGCATTTCGATGGGGGCCGAAATGCGAAAACACTCCTGTACTTAATCAGTAGTGGCGAAAAAATTCTGGGATCTTACGTGCTAAACTCCCTATCTTATTATAAGGCACGCCGTAGTGGCGGACTCTGTTTTATTGGGCCACCTGGGGTTCTTTAACGTGCCCCTAAATCCAAATACAGGAGCCTTCGTGCGTTTCGCTACAATAAAAGAAAAATGGCCGCCACGGCCAGGACGGAACCCGCTACTTCAAGCTGAGCAGCGAAACTCCACAGCCACTTGTCTACCGCTGCCGATGTTTACCGGGCAAGGTCAGCGTACGTCAGAAAACGCCGACGCCTTGGAACAGGCGTCATCGTCACACACAATTTACGTCCTTGGAGGTTGGGCAACGCACGCTGCTAAACCTCGGACGCCATGCTTTAGTTACTATAGAGTTTCATACCATGAACATCGTAGAGGAAAATCTGGTGCTATAATGTCTACGTGCGCCGTCACGTGTGGTTGCTCAGTCAGCATGGCAATGACGACATGGACTTGCCTAAACTTCTTCGTCGCGTTGAACGATCCTCACGTTTGTCACAAAATTTTCGTACGGCAGCAGGTAATGTCATTTACGGTGTCATTTTCACGAAATGACAGTTTTCAGAACTATGAAATCAATAGACTCGTTAAAAGCTTAAAACAGAATTGCACATGGTCAGTGATAAGATTCTTACCGAACAACATCTGCTGCTGATACAAGCTTGCTCAAGAGAGCGACGAATTCTCGATCCACTGAAATTATGCAATTTCCTCAATTATTGCAAATTTAGCGCGCTTCAGAGCTCTAAATGAACGGTTTGAATCCATAACGCAACACCATTGGGCGTCCGAATAAATAAATCAAGATGTATTGATCTTTGTTAAAGAATACGCGCCAGAGAATTGTGGAAAAGTACGTGTGTATTGGTTACGATCCTTTCGGTGGTGAAATGGTTGAAGCGCCCGCCGTGGCGGCTCAGTGACTTGGCGCTCGGTCACTGAGCAAGGGGTCGCGGTTTCACTTGCCGATCATACCAATGGCGGCGAAGACGCTCGTGTATACTATACCGCGATTTGGACGGCCGTGCGACAGAGAACCCATTCGGTCCACATTGGTCTCTCCACCACCCAAGGCGTCACTCGCAGTGCCCACAACTGAGCTTCGCGACGTTTAAACCCCGCCATTGAACTTGACAGATGGCAGTTGGACACTTCCCTCCAGTACAATTTCAAGCGGGGAATTCGGTGCAAGTAGCTCGTTTCGCAGTACGGAGCACTGCGCGTACTCGTTGAAGTCGGTGCTGTTTGTTGAGCCCCCGCGGCGACTGTGTTTGAGAAGAACAGGGAAGCTTTGTTGGCCAACCCTCGCCGACTTTTCTTTGCGCCGGCTGCAGCTGATGTAAGCTTGCAGAGAATAGATCGTATTAAAAAAAATACAAGCTCGGTCCTGTATAGCGCGTCGACCCGATGGTCTAATCATTAGGGGCCATAACCGCACGCATACTTTCTATAGCATGCCAACGAGGTGCTTGAGATGATCGCCGCTGGCGTTATACGTTGCGTATAACGAGCACTGTGTTGCTCGAGAGCACATGCACGCGCGGGCCAGTTTTCTTTAGGCCAATGACGCAGGAACGAAGTGGGCGGATTTATGGCATTTGATTGAGCGCTTCACGAAAGCTTCGCTTCACATATATTTCGAGGTTATATATATATATATATATATATATATATCTCTGCCTAACGTTTGTCTCGTTTCATATAACGCGTCCTATGCGATGCGTCATTTGCTTTTTGGGACCCCTTTGTTTTCACGCTTCTACAGGAGCCGTGTCGCAAAGTACCGAGAAAGCCGCTCGCCCTGCGTCCCGTGGGATCGAAGCTTTGCCTCGAGAGCCCAGCACGCGGCGCCGAGTGCTCCGAGGACGAAGGATGCGAGAACTTGCGCTCAGGGAGAACGTTGAGCGACAAAGGAGAGACGTGCGGTTGTTAATGGGCAGCATGCGATCAAACAGGAGGTTCACCCTTCTTATGCGACGTCGCGGAGTCGATGTGGAATAAATGTGAACGTTGAACAAATCGGACTCGCGCTCCCGGCCCTGCGAAAGTCGATGTCCAGCGAAGTTGTTGCAAAACCACTACACCTGCTGATGGGTGTAAGAAACGTTTCATTACTGTAGAGTAATGGTGGTGATAATCGCTTTGTGGTTCCTCGGGAGCCCCCTATCTCCGCGTGGCCTAAAGGCGTAGCAGCGCAAATACGGGTTCAGCCAGTATTGAAATTAGGGGAAGTACGTGGATTTGCCTAAACTCCGCCTTCTGGCTTCAAACGGCTTCGTGACTTTGTAAACTCAAAATTTTGAACAAACAACTGTGTAATAGATAAGTAAACGTTATTAAAATGTTATTAAAATGATTAGAACACAGGACCTTTCGCACAGAAGCCCGATATTGAAACTATTGCGCCACGGACGCATGCATCGAGATGCGGTATAGAACGTCCTTACGAATTTATCACTGGCTAGTAGTTTGGTTGCTGTATTGTGCGCGACTTTTATTGAAATGAATGCTGTTCTCTGTTGTATGCGTGATTCCAAAGAATGCGTGCACTTTTCGCTTCATTTTGCCGAGTGCTTGAAGCCTGCTTCACCTCCGCCGCGGGTCGGCCCACATTTTTGCCCGTAGACGCGGACACAAAAAATGCCCAGCAACGAGAGGCTAACAGCTTCGTTGTAATATGCAAATACTCGGCGCCCCCAATGTGTGTCTCCTTTCTTTAATGTCCCAATTCTCATGCCTCTTGGATAGCATGCAGTCCTACTTTATACGATGCCAAGTTGACACGGTATTTGGCAACCTATTTACCGCTGTGGGATGTACGGCATTTCTTTTTTTTTACTGTGCGCATAAACATATAGTTACTGTCACGAATTAGTCACTGTTACTGTCATATAGTTGCTGTCAAATTATCGCCCACATACGCAGGTCGCGTAGTCAACGGCTGCATTGGGTCATGCAGCTGAAGCGTGCACATGTGGAATGGATAAATCTACGCATGGGAAGCAAAAGCACAATGTCAGATGCGCAGGTTTACATGTAAAACAAGATTGTTCACTTGATGTAGCTGCACCAACCGGAAATGCAAGTGGTCAGCAACAAAAAGAACGAGACCATCGAGAGCAACGTCGGTATACGTTCGTGTTTTTCCTTGTGCTTTGTGACGAGTCTTTTTGATATTGCATTGCGGAGCCTCCATTGGATAAGGTCTCGGTATGTTCCAAAGGTAGCGCAAACCATTGTTCAAAGAGGAAAGGAGAATTTCCACCCCACCCTCTACCACTCTCCTGAATTCTTCGCCGTTTTCCGCTCTTGCATTGGACGAGGCTTGACACGTGACCAATAACCCGCGCGGCTTTCGTTATCGCGGGAAAACGGCGCCATTAGTGAGCGCGGAGATTCCTACGCTCGAACGCATCCTGGAGCTTCAAACCCGTACTCTCTCTTCAACCATGTCTCAGGACGCATCTCAGCCGACGACCCAGTAAACGCCTACTGCACCCTCCGTCGTGTTCTCTTGTCTACCCCGCCCCTCCACCACTTGTAACGGCGTTTATTGCACGCAAGCGTTAGGGCTGACTGTCCGATCAGTTCAGGGAACCACGAGCGCGAGCGGCGTAGTCCGAGCGATGCGCTGGAGGTACTGCCCCACTAGACAGCGCTGGTAAGGATTCCCCACTGCATCGTCCCTCTTCTTCACTACAGTAGAAACACCGGGACACATGTGCGCTGTGCGTAAGCGTACGCTTTTTAAATGTTTAAAGACGCGCTCAGCTGCAGCACGATGCCGACTTGCTGAGCTGTTGGATGTTCGAATAACATTGCCAAGGGGGGCAAGCTTTTCGCGGTTCCTCGTGGCAAACGAAACCTCAAACGGTGAGCGATGTGGCTCCACCATCTCGGAAGAAAGAAATTTGACTGCCACCGAGGGAGGTCATTACTGAGGGGGTTTCTGATCGCTGTTCGCACCCAGTTAGTTATGAACGCGGTAAGGTGGGTGCGTTCGCGAGTTCACCATCAGCCAACAACTGAGTAAAAAAAAAAAGTCCCGGTTTATGCTCTGCGGAGAACAAAAGGGAGAACAAAAAGAGAACTCTGGCAATATGAATACCAGCATGACTTCTAATAAAATGAGCATAATGGAAGAGTCGCCAATTAAAGAGCAAAACAGAAAGCGCGCGCACACACGGGAACCAAGGCATATAACTGACGGGGAAAGAAAAGCGCGCTGATGCATTCTGAAAAAAAAAAAAAAAAAACACGTTGAGAGTATTTAGCACATAGATGTCTCCGCCATGTTGTGTATATAGTTTGATGTAGCTCTTCGTTTTCGTAAATGCGTCACGTAAACAGAACGCCATTTGATTCCGAGAAACAATCAGCAGTAATAAAGACTGCTTAGGATTGCGTTTGACTTGTTCTACCTTTGGTTTTCCTCGTCGAAGCGATGCAGATTCTACTAATAATATAAGGTATTACATATCTTACGTAGAAATCTTACGTAGGAGCAGCCTTGTGAAAATGCGCCCAGAACAGCCGCGTTTCAAGCAAGCGCTTCAACGCGCCGCATGCGATACGAAATGTAGCGGGCGGTAGCGGCCACGGGCTTCGCTCACTAATGGCGGCGAGGAGGAAACGGCGTGGAGAGGAGGAGCTTGCGCTACTTTTGAAAAATACAGGGACCTTAAGGCCAAGATATAGTCCGGCGTAACGCTCGCGTGCGGCCACGCGCGTCGCGGTTAATCAACGCCGCTGAAAAGTGCACCATCTACAGTCTGGCGTCACGGCGTAGCCGGCGTGCCCAGCTGCGCCGAGCGCGCTCGGCGCCGCCGGCGCGGAGATAGAACCACAGAACACCCATACAAACTTAGTGAAGGGAAACTGTACCTTCCACAGTGCAACGGAAATAAGCGTAGCGGTGGCGTTGTGAACTAAAGTATGCGACCGAGAGATGGCGGTGGCAGAATCGAAACTAACATCATCATCATTACGTAGTGAGCAATATGGCCGCTACGGTAGCGGTTCGTAGGGCTGGTCGCGCTGCTCGCTCGCTGGTTTTGGACGTTTTGTTACCGCTTTCGGAGCGGTATTCGTGTGTACTGTACTATAACATGACTACAGATATCTGTTTATGTCGCCAGGTGACCGAGAGGCCTCAACTGGCAATAAAACACTTCAAACAAGTAAGCTTACATTGTTTATTGTCAATGGTGAATGAGGCAGTACATGCTCACAATTTTCGTACAGCTCAGGTGGACTTAATGTTGTCCGTCACCGAGTTTACAACATACAGAAACACAAATAACCATCTATTTAATGGAACGCAAAGCTGAAATCGAGCGAAGTTTTCTCATCGTGTTCGGCGTGCCGTAAAGCAGGGCGAACGAAGGTTCAGACAGTGATATGTATGCTGAGCTGCCCTCGTACTTGTATTGCGTACAGTGCTGCTTGACGTTTTACATTCTCTGCGTTCGACGATTTCAGCTAGAGTAAAGAAAGGAACATAAAAAAATGCTCGGCAAAAATGTACTGTCAGCAAGATGAGCTCGAGCTGCAATGTCCCATTGCCCTCGTAGCACGAAGTGTAGGGGGGGGGGGGGGGGCGTTATGCTAAATTTTACACCACATATTTTGTGCTCTGGATATTCTTCTGCTGCACATAGTGCTCAGGTGAGGTTTCCCGTGCTCGTCCACTGTTGATTAGCTGAATGTTAAGCTGAACTTATTCTGCGAGTACATTTCAAAATCTTTTTGGGAGCACACGGCGCTCAGGTTTGTCATCTGCTGTTTGAAGAGAAACAATATTTGTTTTTAGTGATTTCTCAAGTTTGTGAAGTGTTAAATAGGCTGGCCGGTTGTGTGAGCTTGCCTTTTCTAGATATCTCTTATGGTGCAGTACTTGCCTAGTTATTGATTTCATGCAAACTGTATATGAGCCTCTTGTAGTAAACAAATGCAAAATAATGCGTATTTCGAGATCTAATTCTAATCCTAGCACTTGCCATGTTAACGTTCCCTTAGATTTTGTCATGCCATATAAATATATCGGTGTAAACATTACAAATAACTTAAATTGGACCATTAATATAGAGTGCATCATTAGCAATGCTAATAACATGCTCGGGTACTTATGGCACTTTTTCCAAAGACGTCTATGTAGGAACTACAGCTAACAGACTAATTA
>NC_051154.1:350250878-350354529 GCF_013339745.2 Dermacentor silvarum | reverse complement strand
AAGTCCGTACCTCAAAGCAGCAGAGAACAATGAGCGCTGAAATAAACTGGCAAACACGACACGTAAAACGAAATACTACACAGCAAGGGGGCCCCCCTCCCGGCAATGCTTAGCTTTCCACCAGTATCAGACCACGTGACACTCGCCAGCCACCAGCGAAGTTTCGGATGCTATGATTTTTCGAGATTTTCACGACTTCTCTGTGGTCAGAGCGACGCTCAGACCGCGTTATCAGTGAGATCAGCCAGCCGTGAACGGTGAATTTCAAGAGGGAACGGAATAGAGCGGAAGGCATGGCACAACATCACGACCAAGGTGTTCCAGGCCAACACCACCTAGATAGCACAGGCCTACATGTATACGCACTCCGATCTATGACGTCATGCTACCTGGCCCTAAATTTCCATTGCCAAGGCTGGCGTGACGAAAGCGGTTACGTCAAAATCACTGTTGCCTATACGCGGGAGCATCCCCATTAGATTCTATGGCAGTCGGACCACGTAGCATGACGTCATGATCGGAGGGCCTTGTGCTAACTGGTGTTGTCCAGGCCCTTCCTTCATTGCTTGTTCCTTCTCTCGCGCAAGCTACTGAGAAAACGAAAAACGAAGTGCGGAAAAACGGGAAGAGCAGCGGTGGAGTGCTATATCATCTGCCGTCACGTGGAACCCCGCCGCCTGATTTTACAGGCATAGGGCTGCAAATCATATTGAATTGCGGTCAAGGTGCTGCAATTTTTACGTTGCACAGTACGTAATAAAAGCCAAAAAAATGTCACAGTTTCGCCCTAAGGGCGAAGCAATGAATGCGATAGCAACACAGCAATGTCATACGAAGTAAGGTGAGCGGCGCTTTGGTATCAATATGAATTGTAGTAAACAATTGCGGTCAAGGTGCTGCAATTTTTACGTTGCACAGTACGTAAAAATATAGGCCACAGTGAAAGCATCGGTCGAGTATATGACCTTGACACAGGAGCCGAGCACTTGGACACGTGCCTGGTCGACTTTTGTCGATGCACAAGCCCAGCTCATGGACGTCGTAAGACAACATATGGGTGATCGCGACGCCCCTCAGCCTCAGTGACATATTTACATCACTTTCCATATCGTTTGTCCCCCCCCCCACCTCAAGACCAAGAACCTCCAATCTTCGAAGACTCACCGCGATTCTTACCATCGCTCGATCAATAAAAGTTTTCCATCCATCCGTCGCCGCAATTTGACCATCATTCGAGCGCAGCTGCGCCGCAGCCTTGGCAACGCATCATGTGACTCACCATGGCGAGCTTCGGAGTAAGACTGTTTTCACACAAATCCGTGCAGGGGCGGGGCCTCGCCTCGATGACGTAACACCATTTTCTTTTTTACAGCGAAGCTGTTTTTTTTTCTTCTCTATTTGCCGGCGCGGTCGGTTGTGCCCCAGTGCCGCGGCGGAAGCCGCTGTGCCGGGCGCCGACGCGAAACGGTGGTTGTTGGGTGTTGCTACGCTGCTCTCCGCAACACCCCAAATAAAGAAAATACTGCTCCAGTCAGGTAGACTGCTCCCTCCCTGATAGTGAGGTTATATTTGCATCATCAAAACAGTGATGCGTTTATTTAGGCATAGCCTCCTATATACTATGATTTAGGAATAGCATCGATCCCTTAACTCTTTCCTTACCGCACCATAGAGCGTTGATCACTATGGATCGATGGTTTCAAATGTCGCGCAAAAATAAAACTCCGCTCTTACTAAGAGCCTACATGCAACGCCGTTGCATGCTCTTTCGGACACCTAGCGCCATGAGGCGAGTAAAAGAGAACTACTGCGCAATTTCTTGTATTTTTTTTGCCGCGTCGGCGCGAGGACTCTCGCGAAAAAAAAGCAGCAGCGGCGGATACGGAGTCGAGTTTCGCAACATGGCACCGAAAGCGCGTCGCGCGCCGCCGAAGAAGCCTTCACAAAGTCTTGCGCTGCTTCTGTTGCTGATGTTATCGATGACAGCCATAGAGAGGAGTCCGTGACGGACATTGGATCGTCAGATTTTGACTCTAACAGCGATGACTCATCTACGCAGCCCGGACCTTCGACTAGTGTGGCAAGGTAAGTATAGTTTCGGATGTCGATGTTGTTATGGGATGTGGACGTTTTGTAAGTGATGACACCTGTTATATTTTATTGCGACAGCAACTATGTGGAAACTTCAACCGGATTTCTGCCGTCGGCGTCGTCGTCGCCGGCGCCGTCGCCGTGAGGTTCCGTATAAAGTCCAAGGGCGATAAAATCGACGCCGCGCGCCGTAGGCGCGAGCGAAAGCGCGCGGGAGACGCGCGCGGGGGCGCGCGCTATCACGGAGAGCAAACGCACGGCGGAAAGCAAACGCGACCGTCGCGCAAAAGGCCGTGGGGTATGGGAGGGAGGGAAGCGGGGCGACGCTGTGCTCCGGCACCAAAGGCGTATCTTGCAACCGGGCGTAAGGGGAACTTGCCACTCAATCTCCCACGCGAAAGCAAGAAAGCGGGAAGGCAGCGCGGGAGGGAGGGGGCGGGGCGCAGTTTCTACTCTGCCAACAACTGCGCTCGTACTTTGACCGCGGCTGTGGCGGTAGCCCACACCGTCTGTTATCTCCACACGGCTCTGACCTTTGTATGCGGTGTGCATTCGCCGCTCAGTTTCCGTTGAAGTGATAGACCGCACGAGCCTTCGCTCGCTGCGGCGGCTGCGCTTGCTGCCAGCATTTTGACAGTCGTTGTCTGCGGTCATTGAGTGTGATCTGTTCATGTTTGCTTGTGCGCGCTGACACCACGCTTGTTAATTCAGTTAGTAAGCGAATGTGCCCACGTTTATGCCGCCCATAAATCTACTATCCCTACTCCGAATAGCTCTCTACTAATTGCTATCGCAATTGATGCTTCGCCTTTCGGGCGAAACTGCGACATTTTTTTTTTCTTAGGGTGTCCACTACTTATGGAGACGTCCGGCCCAACGCGCCGTGCCGAGTGAGGTTTTCTCCGAAACGCGCACCTGGACGTGACGCGCAGGAGTGAGAAGCGAGTTTATCAGCGCACTGGATATGTTTATGCTGTTCTTTACAGCTGATATGATACTGCTTTCTGTGCACATACTAACAAATATGCATGAATGAAGATTTTTGAGAAGCCGAGCTATGTTCAACCAGACGGCTTATGGCTCGAGGTCACGCCCCCTGAAATGTTGCGGTTCATATTTGCATTGCTCATTTATATGGGCATCGTGCAATTACCTCGGCTCCATTTGTACTGGAATACAGGCTCAATGTACGGTGGCCTTCTCCCGGGATAAATAATGAGCAGAAAGCGTTTCTTTTCTCTCCTTGCCTTTTTGCAAGTCTCGGACCCTGAAGATGAGAGTGCTGCTGCAGCTGGCAATCTGCGGAAAGTATGGACTCTACTCCAGCAGATAAACGAGGCATCTGCACGATTTTATCAACCACGGGAAGCTATGGCAGTTGATGAAAGGATAGTGAAATCAAAAGCACGATCGGGAATCCGGCAGTACATCGTGACAAGGTGACAAAGTGGGGTTATAATTATGGGTCTTAGCTGAATCAGAAACTGGGTACACTTTGCAGTTCTTCGTCTACACAGGCAAGCGGGAGACATCGGGACCACGTGGATTGGCTTTTGATGCAGTTAGCAAACATTTCAACAAATATTTGGAACAAGGGTATAAAATTTACATTGGCAATTTCTGTACTTCAAAGCACCTATTCGAGCCCCTCTTTCGAGAACCTCACGTTCGCAGGCCGCCATTCCGCCCTGCGAACGTGAATGTCCAGCGAAGCTGTATCAAGCACCACACATGGTCGAGCATTGTATTCACGCTGTTCTTCTGGTCTCATTGATTTTCGTTGTCTATGCATGACAGTCTTATAACAACCTCAATGAGTTGCTAGACGGGTCTCCCATTTATATGTGAAAGCGTGGTGACGAGTATATATATCTATATATATATATATATATATATATATATATATATATATATATATATATATATATCATATGTTCTATGTCTGATTGCCAAGAAAGATATGCCGTTTGCCTTAAATTGTTAACCTGGAATTTTGTGTTTACGCCACGAAATATTCCGAGCGACGAGAGGCATACAGCTTCGCTCTAAAGGTTAATCCGAGACGCACATGTGTTTGGCCTGCTTAGGAGACATGGGAATAAGAACTACACTGTCCTGGAGGACAATAGTATGTGGGGATTTCACTATTTTCTCTGAGGCAGAACACACTGCGATACTCAAGGAATACGTTTGGAGAGCATTACTATGGATCGCCACGATCTATGTATGTGTTCTAAATGATGGGTCGCCGACCTTCTTTCGTGAACAGTCTTACAGCGCAGGATTCGACGTCACGCTTTGCTCATCTGCTGCAGCATCTGAAGTGCAATGGACAGTGGTTATTGAGTCAACCCAATTTATTATGGACCTATGTTCATCGTATATCTGCTCACGGAATTTGGCCTCATGGAATCTCTTTAGTGGTCGAAGCGCACGGATCACATTTGTGCTGAATTGCCTGAAAACAGCCAATTTAAGTGACAAAAGCCTGCGCCAATCAGATTCATATTAGCACATTGCTTTCAATATTGAACATAGCAGCAAGATGCCTCAAGTTTCAGAAGGACATGTAAGTATAGACAGCGAGTATCGGCGAGTGCAAGCGATACGGCGAAGAGTTAAACGCCGTTATCGTCACTGGTCGCATGGATGAATATATAGGGAGGCTGGAAAAATTTTATCGGCAATGCCTAGGAAGCTGGGAGAAAAGTTGTAGCAAGAAGTGGAGAGAGTTTGTGAGTCATTGTGCGGTGTGAGAAAGTATTCTTTCTCCTGAGCCAGATGGTGTCATGATTTGAAACCTCGGACCCATGAGAGATACAGGGCTTTTCAACATACATAACAACAGCTGGGAAAGTGCATCGCTCCCGACTTATCGGAAGGTCGACCGCCAATGCAGTCCGATTTTTTCACCAAAGCAAGAAAACAAGCACGAGAGAACGGACGTGGACAGGCTTGTGAATTTGGCAATCCTGAGTCAAAAGTCTGGTATGCTTTTCTATTGCTATTATTCTGCTATTTGCTATTATGTATACCGGTAAGCTTAATCAATTGTATATAAAATAGCACAACAGCAACTTCAGTGGTGCTAAAATCAGTAAAGGCTTCCGTGAACAAATGTCCTGTTTCGGTGCACAACGAAGTGAGCTAGACTCTTATATCACATTACCTACGTGGAGCTTGAAAAAACGCAAGGAAGGACGAAAATGACTGTTTTCTCGTTGATAAGAAGGGCTTTCAACATAGTTAGCCATGTACATGTTTTGTACGACCTGCATAATCCTAGGGAATGCGCAAAGGTGCTTCGTTGAATTTGAGATTTCCCACGTCAAGTGTCTTCATGACGAAAAGCAACGGCGGCTGCATGCCTTGCGAATTTTAACAAGCACTTTTCTTTGAATTACTTATTCTAAGTAACCTTGATTTTGTATAACACCCCTCTTAATGGCTATAGGTGTCTTCAAGGTTTAGGATGTGTCGTTCAACTGCGTTTACGGTTGGTCTTTTTTGTGTTTTTATTTTAACATTACCTGTTGAATGCGTCTACTGTCACTACTATTGATTTATTGTAACACCCCTATGTAATGCCCTATGGGCTTTTAGGGTGTTTGAATGAAAAAAGAAAGAAAGTCCGCTGTGGATATCGCCGACGTGGTAACAGTTTTCTGCTCTGTATCAATGAAAGTCCCTCAATCCGGAGCCCAGACGATCACTCTATCCGCTAGTTTTCAAAAATCACGGCAGCGTTTTGTGAGCTTTGTAGCTGCGATATGCGACGCCATGGTCCCAAAAAAAGAGAGAGAGAGAAACGTGGTGGGAAAGGCAGGGAGGTTAACCGGAAAAGATTCTGGTTTGCTACCCTGCACTGGGGGAAGGGGAAATGAAAGGCGGAAAGAATAGGAAAGAGAAAAAGCAGTCACAAAAAAAACTTTCAAGGAATGAAAAAAAAGAAAAAGAAAGGAGGAGGTTGGAAACGTCTGTGAGAACTATAGTCTGTCAGATAGTCCACTCGATCGCAAAAACTTCAAGAGTGCCTTGAATGACTTGTTGTGTGACGACTGTATAGGCCGGCGTTCCAGGACTGTCTGCTCCGAAAGCGGCCGGTCGTCAAGACGTGCCAGCGCGGTCGCGAGTGACTGCCTATGTGCGCTGTATTGGGGACAGTGACAAAGTACGTGCTCGATTCTTTCCTCGTCGCCGCAGTGATCACACGTAGCACTATCCTCCCATCTGATGCGGAAAGCAAACGACTTTGTAAATGCGACACCAAGCCACAATCTGCAAAGTACTGTTGTTTCCGGTCGGGATAGTCCAGGTGGAGGTCGAAGTCGAAGACAGGGGTCCAGTCGATGCAGACGTGTGTGTTGCAAACTAGGTGTGTTCCACAACGATGGTGTGGCATCGTTTGCAAGCACTCGAAGTTTCGCTGCTGCATCTGTTCGTGACAGCGGGATTGGTTCCTGTGCGCCGTCTTCGTGAGCAGATCGAGCAGCTTCATCAGCATATTCGTTGCCCATTACGCCACAGTGGCTAGGGAGCCACTGAAAGGTGACGTCGTGTCCTTGCTCGACGAGGCAATGAAGGAGCTTTCGGATTTCGAGGACTAGTTGTTCGTAGGGTCAACGGTGTAATGCGGAAAGCAAGCAATGTAGCGCTGCCTTGGAGTCACTGAAAACCTCCATCTGTTAGGTGGTTCCTCACGAATTATGCGAAGTGCGCTACGAAGAGCAGCAAGCTCCGCGGCTGTCGATGTCGTCTGGTGTGATGTCTTGAATTTCAAGGTGGAGACTTTCGCAGGAAAAAACACTGATCCTGCAGAACCGTCCACGGTGGTTGAACCATCAGTGTATAGATGGGTATGATCACTGTATTTTTCGTAGAGCATGATCAGCGAAAGTTGCTTGAGAGCTCGTGATGTGAGTTCGGCTTTCGTTCGAATTCCAGGCACTGTCAGTCGAACTTGTGGCTGAGCCAAGCACCAAGGAGGAAACAAAACTCTCGTTGCAGCTGTGTAACCTGATGGAAGGTATATACGATAAGGCAGTATTGTCTGACAAAAAGAGGCACGTGGTCGGTCTTCTGGCAGTGAGGCTAGATGGTGGGAAGCGGCGCGAGCAAGGTGCCTGACGTGCGCTCTGAGCGCTTCCATAATAATGTGAATCTTGGCTGGGTAGCCATGTGCAATTGCAATGGTTTCTGATGTTGATGTACATCGTGGCAACCCTAGACAGACCCTAAGTGCCTGTGCCTGAACACTTTCGATTGTACAAATGTTAGTTCTACAGGTATTGGTCAGCACTGCCAAGCTGTACCTCAGATACCCGAGAAACAGCGTCCTGTAGAGTTGCATCATCGCATGTACTGAAGTACCCCAGCATTTTCCTCCAAGAAACTTGAAGAGATGAGAGATGGCTGTCAAGCGCTTCTTTAGGTTGGTGACATGGGGACTCCAACAAAGGTCACGATCGATGATTACCCCTAAGAACCTGTGCGTTCTGACGTAAGGGATATTTGTCCATCGATGGTTATGGTGTGTGGTGTCATTCGTTTCCGGCTAAATGCGATCAATGCGCATTTTCTGGGGAAATCTTGAGGCCTTGTTCATTAAGGTACGTCGCTATCAACGCCGCAGAATTTTGGAGCCTAGCACGTACGTGTGGGCGCGTCACGCCAGATGCCCAGACGCATATGTCATCCGCATATATTGACAACTTCACCGTATTTGGTAGGCATTCTACTAGGGCAATGAGCACAAGATTGAAGAGTGTTGGGCTCAACACACCACCCTGTGGTACTCCACGGTGTGTATAGTGTTGAGAAGTTGGGCCGTCTTCAGTATTCACAAATAGAGACCGCATATGTAAATAACTGCGTGTCCAACGATAAAGCCTACCGCCGAGGCCAACCATTTCCAGAGCCTCTAATATAGCCTCATGAAGAACATTGTCATATGCTCCTTTGATGTCGAGGAACATGGCGACAGATAATCGCTTGCACGTCTTTGATGTTGAACGTAAGTAACCAAATCGATGACGTTGTCAATAGAACATCGGTGACGTCGAAAGCCAGCCATTGCGTCTGGATAAACTTCATAGCGTTCCAGGTACCATTCAAGTCTGGCGAGGATCATTCGTTCCATCACCTTCCCAATGCAACTAGCCAGCGCGATTGGGCGGTAGGAAGTAATCTCTAGAGGAGACTTGCCAGGTTTGAGGAGTGGCACCAGGCGGCTGGTCTTCCATTCTTGAGGAACGTTTCCATTCTCCTAGGACTCATTGAAGATGTTCAGCAAGGCACTTCGCGCTAGTTCACCGAGGTGGCACAAGGTACAGTAAGAAATACCATCTGGTCCAGGTGACGACGACCGATTACATAGGGCAAGTGCCGCGTCGAGCTCTTGAGTTGTGAACGGCAGATCCATGCGTGAGTCCCGTGTGTCCGGAACGTAGTCAAAGGCAAGGGAACTTGATCCCACTGACTGGCCTGTAATGATGGCACAGAAATCTTCCGCTACGTCGAGGTCTTGTCGGCGTTCGAAAAGTGCTAGTGCCTTGAATGGAAAGCGTTGTTCCGGAACGGAACGTAGGCTTCTCACAGTTCTCCATATTTGAGACAGTCGCTTGCGGGGGTCAAGGGACTCACAATACTTTGTCCATCGCTCCGATTCCAGTTTATCTATGCGGCGTTGTATCTTCTTTTGAGTGTGCCGGGCTGTCCTCAGATCGTGAATGGACTTCGTGCGTCGGTATCTTCGTTCGGCGCGACGACGAATAGCACGAAGTCGCTCCAACTCCAGGTCGAATTGCGAGTACTTCGATGAGCACATGAGTGTGCACATAGCGGTCTGCGCCGCTTCTTTAATAGCTTCCTGCAGTCCAGATAAAATACCTTTCTGACAAGCGTCCTCCATGTGGTTTTTAAACACAGTCCAATCAATTCTTCGTAGTGTGCTTGGCGGGAGAGTGTTAGACATGCCGTCAATCTTGAGGTAGGTGGGGATGTGATCGCTGCCATGTGTCTCAATGTCCAAAAACCACTTAACGCGCGTGGCAAAGCGGCGTGATACAAAGGTCAAGTCCAGGCAGCTGCTGTACACTGTGCCCCGTAGAAACGTAGGACTAGCGTCATTGAGCAGCAAGAGGTCATGATTGGAGGAAAACGAAGCGAGTCTTCGTCCGGTTGCGTTGACTTTTGAGCTTCCCCAAATGGTGTGATGGGCGTTAAAGTCCCCGGTGATAATCCAAGGACCAGGGGACGCTTTTATTATGTCTTCTAGTCTTTTGGTATCAAACCGGCTTGATGGAGATAGGTACGCGCCTACAAGTGTAAAGGTGAGCTTTCTATTTTTCACGGTTAAGCAGACATACTGATTGTCGTCATGAGGTTGCACAGGCTGGATGACGTAAGTAAGCTCACAGCGAATAAAGACGACTACCTTGCTATTTCCGTTGTTATTTGAGGACGTAATTGACTCGTAGCCGGATAGTCTGATAGGGTGCGTTAAATTTGGTTCGCAGATAACGATTATTGGAAATCGGTTAATATGTACAAACTGGCGAAAATCAGCAATGCGAGATCTTAGACCTCTGGCGTTCCACTGAATAATCGATGCTTCTTTGACCTCCTTACGAAATGACTGGTGGTTGTCAGCCATGGTTCACTCGAGGGTTCCTAGGACTGGGCTCAGCGAGTCCAGCACTTGTAGTCCCCTCCGAGCGGATGGAGTTTCCATGCTGGTCAGCATTACTCTGATGGCCTCAATTATGGACCGCAACATCGGGATGATTTGGCGGTCTACTGTTGGCAGAACATCAACTGAAGGTTGCTTCGATGGAGGCATCAAACGTGTAGTCTCCTTGGAAGGCTGAGTGCTCGGGAGCGCTGGCCAGTCTTCTACACGGGAAGGATTTTCCGTTGGAGGCCTCCTTGTGATCTCGGGTCTGCTTGTACTTGTAGCTGATCGCGTGAACTGCACCTTGAGTTGTACGTTTCCGTCGATGACGTCGACGTCGACGCCGGATCTTTTCAGAAGCTTCACTGTGAGATGAGCTGTCCCTAACCATCTGTTTCAGGATAGCAAATTCTTTTTTGATCCGTGGGCAGTCTTTAGATGTGGCTTCATGAGAACCGTTACAGTTGCCACATCTAATGTTGGTTGCGCGGCAGACATCTGCAGTGTGCGACTCCGCACACCGAGGGCACACTGCAGATTTTGCACAGGCGCCCTCGACATGTCCAATCTTGAAGCATTTGTGACATTGAAGCGGCTTAGGGACAAACGGCCGAACAACATGTCGGAAGTGACCAACCTTGACATGCGAAGGGATAGAGTCGCCCTTGAAAACTATCTTCACGCAGCGGCTGTTTCCAAGGCGGCATACGTGCGTTATGACTACTCCTTCATACGCCGGTTTAATCAGAATGGGCAGGTCTGAGTTCGTAATTGCCAGGTCAATGTCGTAGATTACACCGGCCAGTGCAGGTTTCTTCCATTGGTATAACCGGTCTTACTTTGATGTTTCCCAATTCTGTTATCTGTCGGAGCTTATCCAGCGCATTTCCTCGGGTCGTGTCGACAGCCAAGACATTCTTTCGCGTGTTTATTCGGATCTCCTTAATTTCATTTGGTGCCATTCCCTCAAGGAAAACGGAGAGAGCTTGCCTGTTTAATCCTCGAAGGCTGATGGAATTATCCACAGGGATGAAAAGGATGGTGTGCGGCCAGCGCTCAGGTTTTGCATGCAGGGTTGATGTACTCCCGGGTGATGACGTCTTAATGAGTCTTCTTTTTGCTTTTCGTCTCCTCACCGATACAAAGCTGTCGTCCGATGAGTCGTCGCCTGTGACTGAGTAAATCTGAGTGTCTTCGCTGGTGCTAGACCAAGTACCTCGCTTCCTTGAGGAGCTTGTCAAAGTAGACCTCTGGCCCGGCGGGATTGCAGGATCCGCATCCATGACCACGAGAGCAGGAGCCTCAGTGGAGTCTTCACTGCTGGTGGACCGGTTGCCCCTTGTCAATGAAGAGCTCGCCGTGGTAGACTTCTGGCCACACAGGACTGCGGGAGGCTCCGCGTCCATAGCCGCAAGGCTGGACGCATAAAGCGCCCCGGAAATCGTGGGAAATTGGACTAAATATAGCTAGCCGAGATAGATGCGTTCTAGCAAAGAGCAACTTCGTCGTCGTCTCCATATTATCACTATCATCGGGTTCCAAGATGAATCCCTAGATCGCCTAGTTGAACCTGACGCATTTCTGCTGTACAGTCGAAATAGATATCGGCTCTGTGCTTAGCATTAGTCCTTGCGTCGTCTGGCGAATCCTCTGCGTCCTTAAAGCCCTCGTTTGTGTATCACTGGATCGTCCACGAGCCACCGAAAAGGCTCTGAAGTGATGCGTACTGGCCTTACTAGTGCTTCCGCTTGGAAACACTATTATAAGTAAGGCTCGCTTGCCTACACACTTACAGGTTGCTCTGAATCGCGAAAACGAGCCGTTTTTTTTAACCTCGCTTCTCAGAGCACGGACCTGTACGCGACAAGCGCCGCCTATCTTGGCGATACGAATGAGGCACGATTGGGGACTCCGTTTCCCTGCCTTCTAGACATTTTGCTGCAGTGCAACGCCTCTCTGTGAAAGCCTACAGTACATTGTGCTGCACATTCGCATGTATGGCGCAGTAGCGTCGTCGTTTCGCTCAGCCAACAGGGCGGAACTGCTAATCTGTAGCCTCGTTCGGCCTTCTGCCTTGGGCGCCACGACTGTCTCTATCGGCTCGTCCACCAAATAAGCTTCGGTGGCTCACTGTAGCGTTTGCTGCGCTTGCGCCGCATCAGGGTCAAGCGTCTTGGTGATTTCGATGCCGTTTGGTTCTATTTCGCAGTGTGAAATACTATAGACACCGTGGTCTATCGCAGAGGTGCTACCGATCGCGCAATGCGGCGCCTCTGATGGAACAATTGAATTCGTTGTCACTCAAACTACTTCCCAGCCAGGTGATTCAGCCTTAACGCGGGCGCGCTTGCGATCCCAGAGTGCTGCGCTTCTGACTCGTGATCATCGCGTAAATCTGTTCGTTCTGGAACTAGTGCTTTTGCAGCGAGCTTGTTGGGTTCTTGAGAATTAAACTATACAGTCAAAGGACAACAAACATAGGAGATACGTGGCACACACAATGACCCAGTCTTTGTGTGCCTCGCCTCTCCTCTGTTCTTCGTATTCTGACTGGTTTAATTCTGAAGCTTATAAACCAACTGACCCAGATCACAGCTATTCAGCCTTGTTGGGTTCTCACGCGGTGACTCTCAAAATGTTCGCGTGCTGCGCGTCAGGCTTATGTTTGCCGCTTGAAACCGTCGTTTCAAGTATAGCCTCCTCAACGAGGTCGATTGGCTTAAGCGCGCGGTGCTTCTCATTTAATTGCATCGCTTGAAACCATCGTTTTCTGACCTAATGGCATTTCAAGAAGCTCAAAAGTGTTTGACGGAACCGTACTCGCAGCATTACGTGCTTTCGCCCGTTCACGATCCTAGCACTCTTCCTTGCGGCGCAACTCCTGTCTAAGTTATCCCGCCTCTTAGTCGAATGTTTATATTTGCTCAAGAATTCCTTCCTTCGTGAGCCAATCTCTTAGAATCAGCTTTACAAAGTATTTCAGCTTTGTCCAATCTTTTTAACTTTCTACAATGAGTATACAAATAACGGCGACCGTCATATTTTCCGCTACATATAGATCAAGATCTTAACACAACTAAAACAGTTCGGTCTTTCGCAACTTTCCCAATTTGAGAGCCCATTTTTTTTAGTTCGGTGCTCCTTTCTCTACTTGATGCACTGCTGTCTTGACGCACACACAAATTAGGTGACGACAGCTTTTACGCGTTTTGTTGCCTGCACTTACAAAATCCTGGTAAAACTCGGTAGAGAAAAATGTCACAGTTTCGCCCTAAGGGCGAAGCAATGAATGCGATAGCAACACAGCAATGTCATACGAAGTAAGGTGAGCGGCTTTGGTATCAATATGAAATGTAGTAAACATGAGCTGATTAAGTAAGCAGGTGTGCTGCGGCGTAAGTAGACCGACATGAATAGAGACTCGATGACCACGAGAAGGCGCGTGCGAAGCGGTGGTGTTGATGAGAAGCGCTTCCCGTGGGCAGCGCGTGCGAAGGGACACACCTGTAGCGCTGCACTGCCGATCCGGGCAGCATTGCATATGTAGCGAGCGTTGGAAAATGTGGCCCGACTATTACTAACTGAATGAACAAGCGTGGTGTGAGCGCGCACAAACAAACATGAATAGATCACACTGAATGACTGCAGACAACGACCGTCAAAACTCTGGCAGCAAGCGAATACGCCGCAGCGGCGAAGGTACGTGCGGTCTATCGCTTCAACGGAAACTGAGCGGCGAATGAACGGCGCATAAAGGTCAGAGCCGTGTGGAGATAAGAGACGGTGCAAGCGAGAGACGAGCGCGGTTGTTGGCAGAGTGTAAGTGCGCCCCCCCCCCCCCCCCCGCTCCCTCCGGCGCTGGCTTCCCGCTTCCTTGCTTGCGCGCGGGAGATTGAGTGCGTTCGCTCTCCGTGAAAGCGCGCGTCCCCGCACGCTTCCGCTCGGGCATACGGCAGGCGGCGAAGAATTTATCTATAGGGAACCTCACGTCGACGGCGACACCGACGGCGACGCCGACGGGAGAAATCCGGTTGAAGTGTCCATATAATTGCTATGGCAATAAAAGCCTCGCACTCACCAAACCTCACAGCCAAGAATCAGGCGTAAATTATCGCAATGCAGTAAACTAACCCATATCTTCTGGTTGTCGGATTGCACCGCTGGCACCAGTTGTTACAAACGGGCACCACTCGACAGGTACAACCTTCAGCATTTTTAGCTATATCGCGCGCGAACACTATAATATGGTCGTACATCGTCGTCAAGGGAACATCCCATTAGACGAATCTTGCGTAGGAGAGTACTTAGTGCACTTGAGAGTACTTCTGCAGGTCTCGCTGATTATCGCTACTTAAAGGCGCTACAATGACGCGTGATGAACGCTCCCGCGATATAGCTAAAATGCGGGAGGCTGTACATGCCACTAACTACACTTTGCAGTGACTCACGGGTACCGAGGGGGCCAAGAAGAAACGTGACAGGATTAGTGTAACGAGAAACAAAAAAATGGCTGCGGCTTAGCTCAGCTAACCCTGGATATGCAAAGCGAAAGCTTGGTTTAGCCTGAATAAGTCTTGGTTTCACTTGGTTAACCCTTTATTAGCTTAACCAAAGTTGTGGTCCCGCTTCCGGTGTTTTGCGAGCCGCGCGACTAGCTGTTCCTCAGTCTCGGACTCTAGCTTCGCGTGCTTGGCATTCCGGACCCTCTCCAGTGAAGGAGCTCGCCGGACGATATCCGCGGAGTGGTCAGACGCCGCTTGCCGACGACCGATCAAAGCCTGCGGCTCACGCGCAACGCTCAGAGAAGACGGCTCGGCCACACTCTCATCCGTGGCCAAGCTCGCACTGACTTAGCGAGGGCGGCGCTCCTCTTATTAGACAGGTGCTCAGCGAGTCAGTTGGTCAGGCGGTGACCTGACCCGGCTGTGGAGAGCGCAGGCGTTAAGCCGGCGGCGGCGGAGCTCGCCACGGCTAGTCATGTGATGCGTTGCCAAGGGAACTGCACAGCTGAGGACAAATGAAGGTGAAATTGCTGGCGACGGCGAAACTCAGATCGACTGGGTTAGTAAAGCTCTCGCTTCAAAAACTGTTATTTACGTCGTTACGTAGCGGTCAGCTCTACAAGCTTCGTGGCGGTGAGCGACACACAAGCTTGTCATGAAGGCTGAAGTCCCTTGGCGGGGGCGGCCCTTGTAGCGTCTTCGGAACGTACTCGCTCAGACTTCCTCAGAACAAGGAGAGAGCGAACGCTCTCCACGCTTGCGGCCGCCTTTCGGCGCATGGCGCTCAGTTCAAAGGATTTTCCAACCGCTACTTGCGCAGCAGAGGTAAAGGCACTGGCGCTCGCACACACACACAGAGAGACACCACTGGCGTCTTCCGAGGAGGGAATGCAGGAATGCGCACACGAAGCTTAACCGACTCCTCGCTATAGGGAGACGCACTGGCGAGCCCACGCAGAGGTCAGGGTGTCGCGTGCGCCGTGGGGAACTAGGTGAGAATACGTTAACAAAGGTTAACGTTTTTTCGCCGTTTCGGCCTCCTATAGGCGTTTTTTTAACGACTGCGGGGAGCTCCGCGTCATTGAAACGTCCGGGCTTTCGCTGTGGCTTTGGCGGCTTGACACTAAATGGTTATCGCACAGGCCAGTTGTAAACGGGTCATATTCCGGAGCATCGATGGTGGGTTAACGGTCTCATTAAAACTAAACAATGCAGAAAATTTGTACTACAGTTTGCTCTGGGAAAGTACGGGTATTTGGCTGCTAAAATTAATAAAAATACATATCTATGCTTGGCACCATTGCACCACCTCACAAGGAATGAAAGCATAAAATGTTTTTGTAACGATATGAGTCAAAGGGGAGCTCTGTTATTATAGGTGTTACGCTGTTCAATAGTAGTCCCGTAAATATTTTCAAAGAAAGAACTGAAATGCGGTAAGCCAAACAAATCGCAGAAAAGATAATCTGTGATCTATTTTAGAAAGTACGTACTTGTTAAGATAGGCTTGAGAAATTAAATGTACACGACGCCTTCATATATACGGAGCGATGGGAAGAGTCAATTTACAGGCGCAACTATAGTTTCCCAGGTGATACGTTAACTTGTGGCCACACCACTGCATTTCATTTCTTTGGCTGCTGATGATGAGGTTCATTTCTCTCTGGTTTATCCACGTATGTAAATCACAAAATGTATATACCCGAGAGTATATCCCTGAGAGTATCCCTGAGAGACCCACATGCAGTATAATAACGTGCAAAAAATAATGAGCATGCTTCCTGACCTTTCCTTTGTCACATTTTACGCCATCGACAGCAGCAATCAGCATGTTGTCCCATTCTCTGCTTATAAAGCACCTCACGATGCACGCTTGCATCTTGTAATGCTGTAAAAAAATGTGCGTAAGTCACATTAAATCTTATTTAGAATAATAACGAAGAAGTCAAAACAAACGCAAAGTTGTGCCGAGACCAGTTTAAGACAAACAGAAAGGTTTATTTACTACGTAGAGTGTTTCCGAGAGGTCAACACGAAGCTATTTTGATCATCCACATGTTACATATTGACAGGTGTCGCACAGGTTGCTACCGAAAGCGGTGATTTTGTGTATTTGAAAGCGAATATCTCCATTGAGGAGGTTTGCTCTACCGTAGTGCCGATACATTTCTTCTATCATGGCAATGGCGCAGGTAAAGGGCACACACTCACGCGATAACAAAATTTCTATTTCATATTTCTCTAGTTTAGGTAATCTTAACTTATATATACTTTGGCAGGCGGGGCAGTGTTGTCAGCTGAGACATGCTGGTCGCGGCAGTATTCCTGGCACTCTACATTGTCGCCAGCACGCCGGCATAAAAAACTCGATGCTTGGACTGAATATTTGTGCTGTTGATCCTTATGTATACGTCACCCTTAGAACACAGTGCATACGTGCACGAAGATTACAGCTTCAAAGTATTCCCCTGGTTTCGTATGCGCCTTAAAGCCACACATCGTTACCAAAGTTTCCTTCCTATAGGCTGAAATGTAGGTCATGATTTATGTGACGCACAGCTGCATTAACCCGACATTTGATGGCTGCGGAAGAGTGTTGATGCCATAGTTGCTACTGTGTTGGAACATTTTAGGGCACTTTTCAGAATCATTTCAATTTATTTGTAGTTCTCTACTTGTCCCTGGTATAGTTCCTGGGTCATAAGACAAAATGAATACCACACGTTGCGTGTAGCATGTGAATGCCTAATTATAATAGCTCTTGGAGACTGAAACGACCAAGGTCAAAAAGAAATAATCTATGCAGAATACGCAAGAAAAAAGGTTATTGAATGTCTGCGCAAACGTACTTTTATAAGACCCGAAAGCACGAGCGCATTGGTCGCATATTAGCCAACACCGCACAGCATTGCTCGCAGGGTCATAATACCCACCACAGGCCACAGTTCGAGACATTTCAACAACAACATAAATTATTCTTTCCCCTAATTACCACGTTGCCGCCTCAGCAATGACCTCCAATGTCGACAGATGCTGCAAACCTAGCTACGCACTGTCATGAACCTTGGACTGGCCAGCGATCTGGAGCAATGGGTGTCACGTGGTGCGCCGCACGCTCGCGCATTCGGTGTTCGCCTAACCGCGCAAGTGTAAGGAATATTTGCTCTATTTAATACACCCACATTATTCACCCGTTTCTCAGAAACATAAAACAGTTACTTACCCGATCTACCTTAACGTAACTGTACTCCGAGTAAACATTTTCGCAATATGTTTGACGACTGGACACGGAACCAGGGAGTTTGGAAGAAAATATATAGGCTTGAAGGCTGTTCTTCACAAGGAGACACTCGTATTGAGGGCGGCTGCGAGATAAATAATTTCTGTTTAGTAACGTAAATATCAAAGGTAGCACGTAATTGAAATGAAAAAATTCTTACTTGTACATAATCATAATTTCTCGCTGGCAGCACTTAGAGAACCTGTACATGTTCGGTTTTACAAACTTATAACTCATCATGTAGCCAAGATTCCAATCACAGTTTTTTGACCCAATATGTACTTTAGGCCAGTCGCTAGCACCATCCCCGTCGTGTGAACAGCCAAGACTAAAAGTAAGGAAGGGAACATGAGAATATTGGCCAGTTCTGCTGCAATAGGCACTAACGTAAATGAAAAAAAAGGAAGAAAGAACAGAGGTCGTAAATGAAATGTCAAATACATTTTACGTGGCTCTTTTTTCATTTCATAAGTAGATTTGCTTTATGGATTTACTGCCTACGTCTTCTAGACAAAAAATCATTTCTAGTAAAATTAAATTTAGGCATCCACTGCAGATGCCCCTTTTAAAGGCCAAGTAAGAATACAGCACTAAAACCGACAATATTTGAAATATCGTTATTGGCTACATGAGCTGGTCTATCTCGAGAAAGGTGCAGAACACGCAAATTGTTCTGAGCGGAACTTCGTACAACGCGATGCATTTTTCAGGTTTAGCCGTGTCGCTGCTTCGTTATGCAAGAAAGGGGACGAGACCGAGTATGGCGATTTTAGTAGAGGTGAAGTAAAACTGTGAATGTCATTTAGGGGCCAGTAGAGAATTTGGCCAGCATCGGCAAGTTCTATTTTACTGCAAGAATAAGCTGACACCCGATTAACGATGGTTGCGGTTTCTTTCTCTAAGGTAACGGTCACATCTGCGGGGTATTAGAGAACGTGGCCAGATTCTATGTCCAGACGCGCTGAAAATGAAGAGCAGACTTAGCCGAATTCAGCAAAAAAGCCGTCTTCGCTTGCTGCACGTTGTGCGTCACTGGTTGTGGCGGAGGCCAAGCCAGTACTTCGCCGTCGAGCTCTGGGAGCGGGCAGTACGCGGCTCCGTAGTTTGCTAGCACAGCAGAACGCAAATCGTCATAAAACCCAGGCTGGTGCACGGGTTGGC
The DNA here is from genome assembly GCF_013339745.2 of Dermacentor silvarum. Classification (NCBI taxonomy): domain Eukaryota; kingdom Metazoa; phylum Arthropoda; class Arachnida; order Ixodida; family Ixodidae; genus Dermacentor; species Dermacentor silvarum. The sequence continues at coordinate 350,335,823 of NC_051154.1, read as the reverse complement.
GAAAAAGGTATGGATTTCAACCGGGAGGGCGTAAAGGAAGATGGCGCATCTCACCGGTTGCACCATGATGTCCTTCAGCTCGATTGTGGCGTTGAGCTGGGCAAAGCATTTTTCTGGAGGCGGCCGCAACGATGAGCTGGTGGGACGTGCTGTGCAACGCCCATGTCAGTGGGCCGCGCGGCAGAAGGAGCATTTTCTCGGGTGACCGTTGCAAGAGGACGTTATGGCGGCCGGCGAGCCGTGCTGTCGTCTCTGTAATAATCTGGGAAGGCAAAGTTCACGGTGACTGTGGCGTCCGGCCCGGCTGAGATGAGAAGCGCCATTTTATGATCGTGACTCAAACCGCGCGATTATCGCGGTGCGATGATGGGAGATGACGCGCAATGATGATTACGCTACAGAACCTACTCGTTTGTGTGCGTCACCAGCTAACATTCTTGATTTCCTTTTTACTACGAATCCTTCATTAGTCTCGTCACTAGCGTTATTACCAGGACTAATCAACTATTTCGTCATTGACATCAATATTGCCTGGAAGTCACCGCAACGCCCTAAGCACGCTAAACGTTTTCGCGACTACAACAGGGCAGACTTCATAGCAATTACCAATGACCTTGAAGGTTTCATGAATTCAATCTTCTTATCACTTGGGGACCGGTCTGTTTCGGTAAGTTGGTGACATTTAAAAGTAAAGCAACTGATGTAAGTGTACTTTTTAAAATGTACATTCCTGTTGGCCGCCTTTCTCGCTATATAAAAAAGAACACCTTCGCTTTACACATATTTAAAGCTCCTAATAAACACGAAAACATGCACCTTTCATAAATTGAATAATTCGCATTATATCAGCAGATGGGCCGCTAATTTATCTGTTGCGTACGAAATTACATGCGTTCTGCGCAACGCAAAGCGAATTTTTTGGGGGCAATACATTTTCTTCTGTCTTATCACTAACCTTTGTAACTTCTCGAATTTCATAGGCTTGCGCGATGCGTGCTGCATGGTCTTGAATGACACGTTCTACTACTTATCGTTTACTGACTACCCGACCGCGTTTCGAGAGTTCTCTTTCGAAGAACTTGCGCAGATGAATCCAATGTTTGTTGACTCTGCCCCAATATTAAAATGCATCCAGACTGCTGGAATGCATTTATTTGCTGTAACCGACATCTTAACCCACTGATCTTGAAGTGTACGCAAGCATGTCTACCAGTAATTTTCTCTCAAATATTTACCCAGTCGCTATAGAGCGGCGAGTTCCCCGATGACTGGGCGGCGGCAAATGTTACCAGTTCACACGAACGGTGACATTCATTGCCTCACTAACGATAGAGGCCAATTTTATTCAGGCAGCTGAAGCGTATAGTGCGGGTGAGCACGGCCGCGCGGGCCCTACCTTGAAAGATATTTGCGATAGGCAGCACGAAGGTCAATATGCTTGCTGCTGCTGCCGCTCTTACTCTGGCCAGTTTTTTTTTTTTTTGACAGCGAGTTTCCGCGGTAATCCAGTAGTATGTGTTCATGTATGCATCTGCGCGTTTGACACAATGATTGTTTAGTTAGTAGGCGAATGTTGACAAGTTCATACGGCCTATTAAGCTACTGTCATTTGTATATAGCTGTTTAATAATTTGCTATCGCAATCGATGCCGCGCTTTTCAGGTGAAACTGCAACTATTTTGTTTTCAGGTCACTGCATTATGACTGACTGTATTATAATAACTTTGCTGAAGCCTTTGATCATGTCTCTCGATAGCTTTGACTTTTTAAACTTAGTCAAGTTAACTTAGATGTGAAAGCGCTGAAGTAAGCTGAGTGGTTTTTTTTTCTAACAAAATCGCGCATCGTACGTTACAACTATTGAACATAACTTGCAATCTTGGTCTGTTGTATCGGACGTTCCGCAAGGCTCAGTGCTCAGTCAAGTTAATTTCGCTGATCTATAATATTTGTCTGCTATCTTTAGTTACGTTATGTATAAGACTTTTTGCAGACGACTGTTGTATAGAGGAAAACTATCTTGCTGCTATGATGCATCAATCCCTAATCCAATCAATGTTGACTATATGTCTGCCCAGTGCACGAAGTGGTTAAGTAAACCTAATGTAAACAATTCTGAATTCATGAGCATAAAACGAAAGACTGATACTTCTGTACATACTTACTACTTCAAGGCATTACCTTTGACGCCTGTTTACTCTCAGGAATACCTCGCAGTTTACATTACTGACAACCCCACATAGAATGCTCACGGTGACCAAATTACTGAAAACGCTAACCGCGCGCTTGCCTTCACACGACGACACTTCTCACTTCCCACTACATAATTAGCATTATTTTATCTTTACTTTTATTTCAAAATTTCTTACAGTGCGTGATGGACATTGCGTAAGCGGGTAACAAAATATTGTGATCGTTACAACGCAAGAATTGAATAAATAACAACAAATTATACAATTATACAAGAAGTACAGAAAAGACAAGGAATCAAAGAAAAGGTAAATAACAGTAGTAAACCAGGATTAATTAAGAAACAAGCACAACCATTAAACTTAAAGATTACAGGTGAATGACCGTGTAATTATTATTTTATTGCACTGTAGTTTATTGTATTAGTGCTACTCAATTACTATTAATATTGTACTCTGATTTGTAGACTCTGGTGCGCCTTAGGCCTGTATATGCTTCTTCCTTCCGAGAATCCCCTTATAAATCCCTAGCCCTGAGTCATCAATCCAATAGAAACGACTCTGAACGATTGATTTTTTCCAGCTTCTCTTGTTTTGACACTGGCTCACAAAAGAACGAAAACAGATCTCCAGCGCCTCTGGCAATGCGACGCCGCGTTTCTCGTCTATGACCCTTCCATAAAATTTATTATAAGAGCACAGCTCTAAAACAAATCCTTTTTAGTTTCTCCAGCTTCATCTCGCCAAGAATAAACCACTACTTAAAAGCCGACCTTCCGACTTGCTCAACTAAACAGTATGACACTCCATTCGTACCATTAACCAGCATGGAATGGAATAACCATCGGTCCTCCATCGTCTACATCACATAGTCTTCAATGCTAAGACCATCACTACATGAACAGCCCTTGTAGCCAGGGTGTTGAACCAAAGCCGAATCGAAAACCGTGCCGGAACCGGAATTCTTGCCGGAACTGAACCCCCAACCGAAGGGATATTCTTAGAGCGTACCTAAAGCCAAACCGAACCTGAACAGCAAACATTAATAACGGTTGCCGGTTCGGCACAAAATGGTTCAATCAAAAGGTTGCAAACGGGTGCTCAGCCCATCTCGATTTCACAGCGAAGTTGTGTACCTCTACCAGCCAAGGACATTTTCGTGTCGGCGTAAGCAAAAAACGCTAGGCTAAAAATCGAATACAAACAGCATATCTCCTTTGAAATCAGGCACACAGCATACAGCTCAGAACTCCTTTTCAAAAAAAAAAAAAAACAACACACACGAAACAGGCATCAAAACCACATGATGTATGATAAGGCGCGTGTGAACAATCAGAACACCCTCCGACACGTTCCGCTAATGATTGGGTTTGCAGCTGCTTCGAAAGGGGTTGACGTCATTCAAAACTCTCGTGAAACCAGTGTCTCTGGTTTCACTGTTTGTAGAGCCACGTGTGTGAATTCAATTGACGTCACAATGGGTAATCGTTGTGGGTGTCGTTTACAGCGATCCTTCTCCCGCGAGTGTTTTCCGGTAAAGATTACGGTTGCGTAAGCTACTCCGAATGGAAAAGTACCCAACAGCATAGAAATCACGTAGTGACGTCACCACGCTCTAGCAACTCATTCAGTTCATTCCAGGCTACCATTAGTAGACCACGGAATGTAAGGACACCAGAAGAACAGCGTGAATATAATGTCGTTGTGAAGTAATAAAGGGTGTGCTGAAGTAAATTTCACTTGTCTCTGGTTTCACCCTTTGAAGAGCCACGTGTGTGAATTCTAGTGACGTCACAATTGGTAATCGTGCGGGTGTCGTTTACAGCTTCGCTGTTCAACTACCTCCACAGCGTGGATTCGAGCCACAGTTTTTATTTTTTCGAAATAATTACTCAGTCGGCACAACCCACCGCAACATTGTTACGCCTTACGAGTTCCGTTATGTGCGACAATGGGAATGTGCCGTAGATACGTGCTAGTAACAACGGCAATTATACGGCTACCTTAGCGGAGACGCTTGCATTTCGGAGCTTGGCCATGTGTCACGTGTCACCGATCTCGGGGGCGTGCGGGTGTTAAAAGAGATGAGTTTGAGAGACGCATGGCAACACAGCAAACATAATTTAATAGGAGCAAACCCAAAAAGCAAAAATCCCAACAAAAAATGAAAATGGAAATAATAATCAAACTAAATATAACATATATACGCGGCACCCGGCCGTATACAAAACTATCAGCTAATAGAGCTGTCCTATATACCAGTCTTAGCCCTACACTTTCATAGCCGGACACTTATCTGGCTGCGTTGCTGTTAGAGCGGAATGTTCTCACGTTTGACGCTGACTCTGCGGATCCTCGTCCAAAGTTGCGTCATGTCCCTTTCGGAGTCGTTGCTTCCGGTGATCTTGACGATGTCGTCGCCTTGGTAGACACCTATAACCCGGTCGTGGATGCTGACGTGGCAGGGAGGCCCGACGGACTAGGCCTAACGACGTTCTCGGCCGTTGCTTCCGTCTAGCTCTCTTCTCCAGTGCCGACGTGGCGTTGCGGGGATCATCTAACGCGCTGGTCTGCCGATGAAGGGGGATCCTCTCTGGAGTGCCCGGCCTGCCGTGTGATGCTGCCGCTGGTCCAAGTAGCCTCACTCGAACGTCTCCGAGGTCGACGGCTGCACCTCGGACTGCCCCCATCACGAACTCGGCCGGACCTCCAAGTCTCCCGTAGCTGACGATGCGACCTTCTCAGCCCAGAGCCACGTCGATAATGCCAGCTCAGCCTCGTTTCTGCCTCGACCGCACCTCGGGTCACGCGCCTCGCGCGCTCGTGCCATTTGGAACGCTCGGTTCACTTCGTCGTCTTCTTTTCTCGCCGCAGGCGGCCTCTTACGTGTGACACCATGCTAGTTGTGGTCCGCCGCCGAAATGTTGTTTTACGGGAACCGCAGCAATGCCGTTTCTGTTGAAGCCCCCACTATGGCGGTTAGGTCAGCTCATTACTATTACTCTTTGGGATGGTCAATAAATACTGAGACTGATGCTCTAACCACTTTATTTCTGAAAAAAATATTATTCGGCCCTTTTATCCGTTTCACTATAGTCGCCAGGAAGCCAAATGCACGCATCCCACTGTTTCTTCCAAACCTAGATAATGTTAGTCAAGCCGTTTTTTGACACTTAAAGATTGCCTACAATGCGTCAACAACGTCTTGTTGTATGTCTTGTTCTACTTCGAAGTAATGCCCTTTTTATAGCGTTCTCAGAAGCATTAAAACAATCCCCTTACCCGTTTTATAGTCGAGATGCGGCACTCTCCGACTTCTTCGTGTACGTCACGGCAAAGAGGGACATTGCCTTGACATGAAACAAAGTGTAGTTAACATATTTTAGGTAATACTGACGTAGGTGTCAAAAGATGGCTTCCCTCATGTTATATAGGCTTGGTAGAAACCGCGCGATGCATGTTTTTCATTTAATGGGACGCATGTAAAAAAGAATAAAAGCGTCGATTATTCTTTTTTCAAAAATAAAGATATTAGAGCAATAGTCTTAGTCTTTATTGAACCACGTACCGAATTAGCTAAAGCGTAAAATGCAAAGCCGTGCGGGACCCACGAAGAACAAAATAGAGTGTCCTCAAAAAGAGAAAAAAAGGAACACCAACTATTTTATCAGCGCAGCTTCTTGTAACAATAACATTGCGGTCGGTAATGAATCTCGTCACCTTCGCACTGCGCGGTAACACTAGCCATAAATGGAACAGGAAAGGTGTTTTTCTGGTGTTTCCCGTTTCAACGAACGTTTGGCGCCTCCAAGCCAACGCTCTTCTATTTCGACACAGCAGTCTCATGGCACAATGCGCGTGATTTGGACAATTTTCGACAAGTAGTCGGCGTCGCTAAAAACTGCGCAAACTGTCACTTGCTTGTGTGTGTGTTTTTTTTACTGCGAAGCTCTCGTTGGTCGGAAATTTTCGTGGCGCAAACACAAGACTCCAGGTTAACAATTGAACGCAAACGGCATATATTTGTTTGCAATCAGGCATACAGAAAATATACCTACTTAGTGACGTTACCACACTTTCATATATAAAAGGGAGACCCGTCTGGTAACTCATTTAGTTCATTCTAAGACTGGCATAGGTAGACCACGGAAATGAGAGACACCAGAAGAACAGCGTGAATACAATGCTCGACCATGTGTGGTGTTTGTTGCAGCTTCGCTGGACATTCACGTTGGCAGGGCAGGATGGCGGCCAATTGTTTTTTTTTTTTTTTTGTTGGACAGGCAAGTACTTTGGAGTCGCAATTCCTGAAACACAATGTGAAGTCGTGTTGTATCGTACGTCATGGTTCGCTCCCCACCAGTGCAGTAATAATTACTTGAAGCACACCCTCATGGAGACAAAGGCGTTCTTACTAATTCACTCTGTCTCTTATGTGAACACCCGCCAGCAGAAGTATCCACAACACACGTTCGCCAAAAATTCATTTCTCCGTAATTAACATGCATAAACTGAAACTGCAGAGTGCACTGGAAAGTTCGCAGAGGAGAAAATCAGCTTCATCACACAATCCCTCGTCCGTATATATTTCTTCATTGGTGTACATGAAAATTTCCCCGTAAGTGTGCAATTCATTTGTAAGTAGCATGCTGCAGAGACAAACGCCGTTACTCATTCTTGTCAAGGCGCCTCGGCTGTATTGCGATAGCTCATTTGCGAAAAAGCCATCGCTAAAACCTAATGCTCCAAACTTTAGAAGTCAACTGACGTCGCAGCCTGCCTGCTTTGCTAACGGGCTCAAGCCTTTTGTAGCGTTAGCTACACTGGCCTAGCAAAGCCCGTTTCGCGCGGCACATCAAGAGCCGTGCTGCGCATGCGCAAGGATCAGTGGTGTCACACGGCTGGCGCACCGGAGCCGGCACCTCTCGCGCACTCCGCCGCCGCCGCGCGCGACTCCCCGCCGCCGGTCTGCGCATTCCAGAGGAGTGACGTCGTAGCCGTGGTAGACGCACTGGCGCCGGCGCGCGCTCGCTGTGCAGTCGCCGTCTGACACTGCGCTGGAGCCGCTGCGCTTCTGACTGGCGTTTGCCAGTGTGGTATAGCCATGGAGAAGGAGAGCGCAAATGCTGCGCAAATGCTGCTCAACAGCGCAGAAGAACGGAGAAGCTTGACTTATCGAATCCCGAAGTAGTTGCCTGGCAATTAGCGGTTGAGCGTAGGAGACAACCAGGAAAGCTAAGAATAATCAGCTGAACCTTTGCTAACGCTACGTATATCCTGGCATAGCCGAGCTAAGCCACTGCAACTTTTTTTTTCTTCCTGCGCACGACAGTGCTGCGTCACGTATGTCCAATAAACATAGCCTTTCAAGGAAGCTGGACGAATGTAAAGGAACGGGACAACGTGTATTAGGCTGAGCAAAAGAAGAATAACATCGCAGCGAGAGCGGAATCTCGTGAAAAGTGTCATCACACAAGAGGCTGCGTGTCAGCCATGAGACAGACACCGTAACAATACTGTGAAATATACAACTCGCAGTAAGCTAATCGTAAATGATTACCTAACAACAGGCAGCGCACAAGGCCAGAAATGTTTTACAGCGAACCTGGTGTAGGCTAGGTTCCAGGAGATCGCGTCCGGCAACGGAAGTAGATAGATCAACCGGAAGTACATGAAGAATTTTAAGCTCCACATGCGTGGTGGTTTCCCGCCAGCTGTGCCTTAGCACAGGTGTCAAAACGGCTGATCGATGGACCATTGTTATACCCCTAGCTCCCGCCGATGCCCTATTTCACAAGTTTCACTATTTCACATTTCGGCGGCGGCACGTCACACCAATCGTTGTTTCCATTTGTCTCGTGACGTAGGGATCGCGCTAGCGCTGTTATCAGCAGCTGCCCTTTGGACTAGCTATGGGAGGGACGCTCTTTTCACCATATCCTCAAGGATCCTGACGGTGCCGAGCAGTCTGTCGCGGCTAGGAACGCTGAGGCTCATACGCTAGTCTATGACGATGGGGAAAACTTGGCGCAGCAAACGCGCTACCCTATTGAAAAATATGAACGAGAATTCCGCGAGAAATGTGCGAGATGTACGCATCTCGTTAAAAAAATGTGCGATGTGTGTGAGAAGCTACGCAGATTCAACGAGATTGCGTACAAAATGTACGATGTGATATGCGATGTGTGCGCACTGGGCTCGTACAAGCAACGAGAATCTTGAACGAGAACTATGCACTGCGTACAAATTATACGCACTGACATCGTACAAGCAACGAGATATTGCACGAGAACTGTGAACTGCATACAAAGTATACGCACTGGCATCGTGCAAGCAACGAGATCTTGCACGAGAACTACGAGCTGAAAAAAGTTTACGCATTGACTTTGTAGAAGCAACGAGCTGAAAACAAGTTTACGAATTGGCTTCGAACAAGCAATGAGATCTAGAATGAATTTGAAGGCATGATAGCTGTGTGGGAAGCGACAACAAAGTCACCAACCAAAGCAGTTTATTCACACTGACCCATACAATATAGTGTGTGGTGAATTCAGTTTCATGATAATACTACATGTATTCATGGTTTTAACCGATGTATTGTACAATGTCACAGTAGTGTCTCATGATGCAGGTGCATATACCAGGTGCACAGCAATTATAAACAATGTGAAGAATTACTTTAGCAGCCATTCCTTACATCCATGTGTGTAGCAGGTAGAAGGGACAGAAATGGTTGCAAATGAGAACACATATTGTCACTTCGGCCTAGCAAAATGGTTCTGAAACAGCTTGACACAACAAAGAAGCTTCATAACCCTTATGGCGATGAAAAATGAGTGCAGTGCAAGTTCACAGCATTGCATGTAATAGGTGAGCCAGTCCATAAGAGCTCATTGTGTACTTAAGAATAATAAACAAACAAAACATGAAAAATTGTGATTTTCAGTCAGAAGGTCACTCATCTGTTTCACCTCTATATGTGTCCCGTCTTGGACAGTACACGCACCGAGTCAGGTTCTCTATGGATGACACTTTCTTTGAAGCAACATGAACTATCCCACAGACAAAAATAACAAAATGTTCAATATTGACAGTGTCAGGAAGGATGAGCGGGCAGCTGGAGTAGACATTAATTCTTTTACGACAAGGCACTTGCGTTACATATATGCCATGTAATCTAAGCCAATTCCAGCTCCATTATACAATGCATTCATTTTTTAAAATAGAAAGGTTACGTTCAATCACTTCACTGAGACAAAGGTATATGCTGGATATAAAAGCTGTTCATAGCAAGCTGTGGCCAAAGCGAGTGGCTTTAAAAAGACTAGGGAAGACCACAGAACACTGAATGTTAATAATTAAGCCCAAATAAGCAGCGGTGTACATGCACTGAGAAAGCAAAATTGTATCAACTATGGAAGTGGTGGTCAAACAGCACCGCTGCGCTCTACGCCCTCATTGCTATCAAAGATTGGCAATTCCTGTATCCGCATCACATTTTTTTTCTTCAATTAATCACATGCGGTTTCCATTATTTCTTTTCTGCATCATCTCCCCAGCGGCTCTGTGTTCTGTTTAGCGCATGTTCCATGCATGTTCGGCATTTCCTGTCCTTATTGCAACGCTTCCCAAAAAATAAGCTAAGTGCATATTTCAACCAACATTTAATGTGATGTTGCGTTTCTTCCTTTGTTGGCTGGCAGCACATATGTAACATGCAAATTTGTAGTTGCAAGTTAGCACTTCTACCATTTAGTGCGTAGCTATGCGCTACCACCAGGTATATATTAAAGGTTACACTGTACATACAAGGATCTGTTTACATTCTTCTATCGCAGAAAATGGGGATCATTTGACTAAGTGGTAATGTGCAGGTAACTGCGTTTTGTACGTGTTTAAGTATAGCGAATATGTGACTGCCAGGTTTTACAAATGCGCTTCGGTTCCATGACACAGGTGCAATTAAGTGGCACAAATTCCCAAAATGTGGGGTTTTTTACATGTTCAACCTTACCCATGCTCTCCCAACCAAATGCCCACACAACCATGGAAACTCCCACTATGACTCAAGCAACAGCACATTACAGTGCCCAGAATTGGCCTAGTTTTGTCTGCACCATCTCTGGGACCAGCCCAGTTTATTATGACACTGCACCCAGTATCGGCCAAGTTTGCTCAGCAAGAAACTGACTGAGCAGACATCCCTTGCGAAAGAAGCCAACGAAAGCTTTGCTTTAAAATGATGCACTTGGACAGTACAGAAGTCTACGACAAAGGTACCCCACCACTCGAGGGCTCAGTCATGCAGTTTGGCCACCATTCCCATGGTCCCTAGAATTTTGCTACGACAGTACATGCATAATTTTGTTAGTGTCATAATACCTGAAATATTGTCATTTACTGCCATGATATTGGTCCCAATATGTAGAAATGAACTACCGAGCTAGCCGATATATTCTAAAACAAAAACTCTGCACTAGTCCAATTAAGCACATTAGATAAGTAGTAGCCATCTCCTGATGCATAGCTTACACACCTGTGTTAGTGTTACTAGGAATTTCCAGTACATGTTTATCAGTGGACAACATGTACCCTATGGTCTGAATACCTTCAAACTGTAGTGCAGGCAGTCGCTCCGATTTCAGATTTCCATATGCAACAGAACTATACCGGTGCACCTCTTCGAGGGAAGAGGATTTATTATTGGCTATAGAATATTTGGCAAGTGACGGCTCATTGTCAGAAATAGACAGCAATAAATTTCCACAATGTGGATGACGAAAATAGATATGAAAAGGCTAACTTCTAACTGATACTACAAACACTAGGTTGTACTTACAATAAAATAAAATTTAATATTTGCATGTGCAAATAATACTGAGGCCTCCGAATGAGGTAGCACAATATTTAGATCGGGCTAGTCGGCTCATGTTTGTGTTTCTTGCACAATGTGGTACAAATATGGGATAGCAAAAACAAGTGTACATACATGTATGCAGTGTTTCTATTACTGTATTTACTCGAATCTATGACGATACTTTTTTCCGAAAAAATTAAGTATGAAAGTAGGAGGTCTGCTTAGATTCGAGTACCTGGTTTGGCCACAACCGCCCCATACCTAATGCCACCTCACAGTCACAGACTTGCAGCAGCATACGTGTGCACCTTTTTCGTTTTCTGGAAGCCATCGTTCAAAGCAGTTGTCTCAATTTTCTGCAAGTGTTGTGCTGTAGTCGCGTGCCAGCTACTGCAATGGCACCGCACCTTTAAGTTAAAGGTCATTTTACATGCGGAGAAAATGTCCAACCTCCAAGCCCCACACGAGTTCGGCGTAGACAAAAAGAAGGTGAGACGGTGGCGGAAACAATGGACGAGGTTTTCAACTGCGAAACAACCGTATGAGTTTCACTAGACCACAGAGGGGTCGACACCATGAGGTGGAATATGTGGCCAAATTTATTTGGGCACAGAGAGAGATGGGAATGCCCGTGACGAGATTATATAGGCGAAGACGAGGGAGGTCACCAACGTGATAGGTGTCGCACAAACCAATCTCAACGCTAGCAGCGGCTGGGTAACAAGTTTCTTGAAATGTTTCGGTTTCAGCCTCAGACAACGTACTTCCGTGTGCCAGAAACTACCCAGCGACTTTGAGGAGAAGCTCGTCACATTCCAGCGCTGTCATCAAAAAAATGGCTAGCAACAACAAGCTTTCGCAGATTAAGGCCCGTCTGAGGAATTTATTCCGACCAAACTGCTCAAAGTGGAGTATACAGTCGCAGTAGAATACAGCTACGGAGAAACTAGCATGCTCGCCAAGCTTTGTTGCCAAATCGCCCATATAGAATTAGCACGAAGCATTCAATCCCAAACTTCAAGCGCAGAAGGCCCACTAGAAATGAGACCACAGCCAGATTCGTGGGACCTCGATTACCACCTCTACATACGTCAATGTTCAAGGGGGCATCAATGAGTGGACAGGCTTCTGGGAACAATATGACCAAGCCATAACCCACAAAAATGATTTGATATGTTCCATCAAACCTGACTACCTAAAGTTTTCTGGATGGTGATGCAGCAATAGCAGCAGTCTCTGGTTTGCCCACACATCGCACTGTGAAAGAAAAGCTTTGGAGATTGAACGAAGATTATACAGCACCACTGACAACACTGCGAAATCTTTCGAACGTGAAATCGGCCAACGACATACATGGTCTACAACGATTGTTTGACGCCGCGTCACTGTAAATGTACCAACTCTAGCATATTCAGCTACGCTCACCGATATCCTCCAGCAGGCTCTACCTTACGACACGGTTCTCAGCTTCACACGAGAGAAGACAAGCCGCACTCTGAGGGTACGATTGCGAGACAGTTTTTCTGCACAAGCCTGTGAGTCACTATCACCAGCACTTTTGTCAGATGTCAAACTCAAGAATGTCCTACTGTTTATGCAAGCGGACCTAGAAAGCAAAGATGCATGTCACCATCTCAACTACCCAGAGTAGATCAGCGTACTGACAGGCAACTTATTGGTACACCCTTGGAATGTAGAAAAGAAAAACAAACATGGCCAGCCAGTGATGCCAGCGAAACGAAGCCATTGGAAGACATAGGTGCTACGCCATGGCTCTCGTCAGAGTAAGTTCGTTCCGTCAATTGAAAAGAGCATGCCACAATTACCAACCCTAATTTCATTCTGCAATAAACAAAGGGTCTGTTTTTGCTCCAAAATACACTTCAAAAATGCATACCCATACTGACACTGTATTTACACAATTCTAACACACACCTAATTTTCACGGGATTAAAGTAACAAAGTACAACTGGCCCTGAATGTAACACTCGGCAGATTTATAATAGAAAAATATAGCATTCCCTCCACGCTCAGGAACAGAAAAAAAACGAGACATGCAGAATTTACCTTCACAGAAGTGAAACTTTTTAAAATGAGCTTTCATAATGAAAGTGACGCATCATGCATCGTCGAAGCTTGGGCTCTATTGGCCAGATACCAAGCACACAAGGGTGGCACTCTCAAGCGATCACTTTTAGAGAGAATCATCACTTTTAAGAGATATTACCCACCCACCGTGGTGGCTTAGTGGATACGGTGTTGTGCTGCTAAGCACGATGTCGCGAGATCGAATTCCAGTCGCGGTGGCCGCATTTCTATGGGGGCGGAATGCAAAAACGCCCGTGTCCCGTGCATTGGGGGCACTAAGTGGTCCCCAAGTGGTTGAAATTAATTCGGAGTCCCTCACTATGGCATGTCTCATAATCGGATCATGGTTTTGACACATAAAACCCCCGAAGTTAATTAGGATTTTACACAACTCTCCATTGGACTTGTCAAAGTATGCGGCAGCGAGCGTTCTTAGCACTGTGTGCAGATAACGAGCTTGGCACAGTGCCAGAAACGTTGGTCGCCGTATATGCAGTTTTGGTATCATATCAGGGTAATGTGCAGGTTATATTTGAACCCATTTTCTCCGAAAAAAGGTGCAAGTTAGATTGCGTAAATACAGTAATGCAGACTTTTGTTTTTGCAGTTCAGTTCAGCAGTTCAGTTCAATCCCGTTCTACAATGTTGGGCAACGCACACACATACTGCTTGCTTTCAGCCTCAAAGTCTATAAACAAAGCTGGCATTGCAACATTGGCAGGCTTTAAAACAACACAAGTGTCAACAGGTGACAAAAAACACTCTTTGATATGAGGAGGAAAACCATCAGCATTCTCATCAATTCCTAGTTTCTGGCATAGCAACAGAACCACGCCAGGAACGCCATCAAGCACATGCAATATATGGGAAACCATAAAAAAATTGCCATCGTGGCCTGCGACTACAGAACAGTCACTTTTCTTTGCCTTTCTATACTGCTGGCTGTGTATAACTGTCCCTTCAAAGCTCATTCTTAAGTATTCCTTAATTACAGCACATGTGTCCAAGAAATTCTGCACAGATTGCATTTCCTGCGTGGACAATGTTGCTGTAACCGGCGCTCCAAATAAGCATACATTATCAACTCTAGTTGCTTTCTTAATAGGAACTCTGCCAAGCAGTCTTTCGCAGAACTTCGTGACATCATGCGGCAGAGAAAGCAAATGCAGGGCAAGTTCCAGCTCTCCTTCCAGAGCGACTCTCTCCAGTATTTGTGTTGGAGCTCCTTTTGCCGCCTTTACCATCTTGGTCAGCTTCCCATTCCCTGTTTCAAAGGGAAATGCCGAGTTGGCCCAAAGGGGACCCAGATGCTCCACGCTCGACGTCAGATGGCGTAACTGGTGGACATTGAAGGTCATGAAGCGAGTCCCATAGAGGCTTGCAGCTCTTGACACAAACGACTGAAGCAGGTGACCTAGAAAAAAAATTAGTTTCATATAAGAGTATTGTTGAAAGAAAGCCGTGAGTAAACTTGTCAATGCACGTGGAAATTATCACATCTCCAATACTGTTATTCGCTTAACTTGTGTCTCTAACAAGGTTCAAATGACATCTCCATGTATTAACAGTGCAACAACTTTGCGTGATGGGGAACACAGAGCAAATACACTCCAGAAGAGCTTGAGCATCTATTATGGTGTCTGGGGGTGTATCTACACTAGTTAGATGAAGAATGCAGTCCAATACTCAATTCCGGAAAACATGCACCCATGGTGCAGAAATTGAGTTTTATCTTCCTGCATCCCATTACGTTTTAGCACCCACAAGCAAAAATGAAATGCAAAAGAAAACACAGTAAAGAAAACAATGTTTCCACAGTTGTCAATGAGAGTAAAATTGTAATGACAGAGACAGACTAAGTGAAGGCTTCATAAATTTCAGAAGCTATGGCTACCAGAAGAAACTAGCAGTGCACAAAATTGGGACAGTTGGTGTTGCATGGTTTCCAAAGCAACAATGTAGCAATTACAAATGTAGTTGAGACCATATAAATTGTAACCATTTCTAGTGCAGGACTAGATATAACAGTCTTTTCTGACTCCTGTTTACCCTCCCATAGAGCTTAATGTATATGCACAGTGCTCCCACATCCGTGTGACCCAAAATACCAGACAAAATGCAGCTGCAAAAAAAATCATGCAGGCAAACGAGGCTGCAGGAGCGCTTATCAACTGGGTGCACTGCTGGCAAAGGGGGCATCGAGAAGGGTAATTTGGAGCATAATATGCAGAGTGAACGAACAATCAGAAACAAAATCCACCTGCCACAGCAGCAGCGTGCTGTATAAGTCATGAAAGAGAAATACCGTCATCCACCATACTGTAGCATAAGCAACAAAGGTTTGTCAAGAAGAAAGCTTTGCACTAGAAAAAACATTTGTGTTACAGACTTGAGCAAGGAAAAGGCACTTTTAGGGGCTGTCATTCTACCATCTGAGCTAATCGGGGGGGGCTATTTGTAGAACAAGGTCGAATTCATTGACAAATCAGCGCCGCTGCCATAACCAGTGTCTGTGGGCTTGTCGATTACTTCAGCCAGCAAGTATCGTGGTTAACTAAGATAAATGACCACCTCGCGAGCTTCCACAGAACTGATTGGCTAAGTCACATATTATGCGACGTTTTGATGGTGCACAGAAGGTTGCATAGGCAACAGAAGGTTGTATCTGCACCTATGCTTTAACCAAATGCATGCACATTGTTACTCTTCAGTTTGTGTACAAGTATATACTGCATATACTAAATGTGCCCCCCAACATTGTTCTTGAACATTTTCATTTTTGTTCTCTTTCTAATAATGACACACGTAACTTTGGTCTGAAGCAGCCCTGCAATCAAATTGCCATGCAGTAGTTTTTCGGGGAGACTAGAAAGATTTACTCTTGCACACACATTTAGAGCAAGTGCACATAATGTCAATAACTGTCGCAAGGGGCTACAGGTTTTATGACGGACCAGCTAATGACCATGACAAGGGAACATTGGAAGCAAGCATGCAGTAATAACAGGCTGATCGTGTAACTACTCTTAAGAATAATCTAAATTTCACAAGATAATCTAAATTCGAATAAGCAATTTACCTGCTCGCTGAAGATCAGTTGGTGAAATTTCACTCTTGAGCAGAGTGAAAATGGCTTCCGCCAGCATTGACACGTGCCTCCAGAACCGCGGTGGCAGCACTCCAAGTACTGTTGGCAGAGAGTAGTAGAGCAGCCAGTTCTTCCACTCGCTCGCCTTCCAGAAGCACCTGTCTGCCAAGGACCTTGGTAGCCGTGTGAAACAGTGGGGTGGGCAGATACTCAGGAGACGTTTGTCCAGCTTGGCTAGAGTTGAAGGAGCGCCTGCACAAAGATAAGCCATAGTATGCCACCACAAATTTCATCTATGCCACGAAGAGGATGTTTGCCTCCCCAATTGCAATACCTGCAAAGGTTGGCAATAGTGTAATCACATGCCTAGTTTTTCAAATAACAAGATTAGATGTTAACCATGGCTTATTAATATACTAGTTTTCATGCAATGCCATGCGGCCACAAACATAAAAAAACTACATATCTTGCATAGTATGGTAGCTGTGGTCAGGCTAAATATTTATAGCAATCTAGACATTAGGCATTACTAGAACAATTTTAGTGCTTGGTGCATTATAGCCAATGTCGGCTGCAGTGGTATTAAACCCAAACTATCATCAATTAACTATCAAATTTTCTCAATGCACAGAGAGCACATTGCCTTTACAGTTAAACAAGCAAAGGCTGGCAATACTGTAATGACATGTTTCTTAAAGCTACATGCTCTCCATAGGCATTATAACATGCAAGTTGTCACAGAATATCACATGAAATTAAAGTACTGACAAAACTTTTGGCTCTAACTTCACAATCAGCTCGGTTATTGACTAGTACAACCCAGCTCAGCCACACATCTGTTTTGGTTAAGTATACTTCTTACATACGAGCATTCCTACAATACTCTTCAAACATTTCCTTTTGAATGCTATTTCCAGGCAGGTGTCCACACTGGACCAATTGCTAATTTTAGTGGTATATTTTTGACAATGCTCGGCACTCCCCACTGTACAGGAGTAATTGGCTGCTGCTTTTTTTTTGCTATTTGAAGCATGGCGAGTGCACTGCATCCCATAAATATTCTTATACAGTAATTCTGGCTCGTGCACAGGATATGTAGTGATATTTGTCACAAAAACTGCTGCATATTTATAACATCAGTACCAGCTATATCATGAATGTTATCAGGCATACTCCTGTCACATGCACTGTTAGGAGAAATTGTTACTTCCCTTCAAAATTTACTTATCTGAACACAGTACAATACATACCAATGTAGAACGGCTCCTGGGAGTTTGCACTGTCCAGCCAAAACTCAGTAAGCTGCCGTGCCACTCCAAGCAGCACACAGTGCATGTAGTCAACTGCCTGGCTCAGCACTGGATTGAAGAAATCAAGGTTTATCAATGGCGATGGCCCCTTGATGCCATTCACTGGCATATTGAGCTCAAGGGCAAGCTTCATGTCTCTCAGGACACCTTCTTCCGTTCTCAGTACAAAGTCAGTCTGGATGTACCGAGGAGCACCTGCAATGAAGGAAACGCCCATAACTTTTTGTTACATACATGCAAAAGCAGAAAAAGTTATAAGAAATCCCACAGAAAGTGTTTATTACTGGTACTTTGTAGGGCTGTATGAGGTTTACTTTAAGGCAATGTGCCATTTATATATCTCTTGGCACTTATAAGTTACTTAACATAAGGCACTTATAAGGCACTTAACAGTAACTAGCAGTGAAAAAGTTGTGTTGTCTGCTGGAAGCAATTAAGTCCTTTCAACAAATATGTGCAAAAAAATGTGAAGCACATGTTCTTGTTGTTCTAGCAACAATCTGCATCACTGTAGAATGTTTTCAAAAGTGTCAGCCTGTGCAATTTGTTCATCATGCGCTTGTCTCTGTCATGCCTTTCCGTCCCTTGTCTGCTGTCACAATGTACACCATCTTAGATTACCAACTAGCCCGGTCTAACACCTTGCTTCAATATATTCCTTGTTCATCATGTTACACTGCACCAAGAACTGGTGGAACAAAAAATTTTTAGCAGTCTCGAAGTCACTTTAGGCAAGTCCCAGCAACTGGCTTGAGTTCAAGCATGCCACTGACCTGCCTACAGCCCACTTGAACATGATTGGTGAAGCAGCGCACTTGGAAAAAAATTGTTCACATAAACATGAATTATGAGGACTCTGATGGATGTCCAAGTGTCCAGGAGCAGTCCTCTTGCAAGAGCGCTGCTTCACCAAAATCATGAATCGCCAATTAGCCCATCAATACCTATTAAGTAAGTCCACTATATCAGTTTAATCAAAACACTAGGGCTATTTTATTTTCTTTGGTGTAGAAAAGTGTAGCTCCACCTACCTACACGAAGCTATTTTTTTTTACAGTGTAGCATGAAAACTACACTTTCTGCACTGCGATTTCGGTGAGTGTAGGCAGCAGACGATAAACATGCAGGCTGGTGTTGCAAATACATGGCGCAATTATGTCTGCGACTGTCGGTGCTGATACAGCGACGATAGTGAATATTTGCTGCAAGGACGGTAACGAAGTGCTGGCGTGACCGTGTGTCCCAGAGGCAGGTGAGCTAATCTTTCAAGAAAAAATTACCTTACTCATGGATGGTGCGGGCCGTTTCAGACTTCGCGCTGTACAATATGCATTGAGAAATTGTGTTCGGGCACTGCGCATTCACAATGCATTTAGGTGCACTTTGTCTATATGTGTTGACGAACGTAAACTCATACATTCGCATTTACTTTCAGGCAAGGGCATATACACAGCCACTAAGCGCGCAGTCTGCTCCGATTAGCTACGTCCCAGCGAGCCAAGAGCAGCACACGATGCAATAGCCTCTGCCTGGCACTACACTCATCTAAACAAGCTTGCATGAAGTCTAGGTAAAGAAATAGCCTTACTAAACGCAACTACCCCCATACTGTGCTACCCATAGCACCAGTCAATAATGCAGTGATGTGTCCTCCCACTATAAGAAGTTGCGCAGCAGCTGCACTTCCAAATAGGTGAATGCAGGAGCAGAGAACTTTCACACAACTGCTCTATGCATGCTATAAAACAGAACATAATGCAGAGTATGCACCACACTGTCAACATGTGGACAAAACTTATGCATTCCATAAACTACTTGAAGAAGAGCATCCAATTCAACGAAGTCGCAATAAATTCTTCGAAGGTATCATCACACAAAGTAAAACCTTATAGTAATCAATGTGAAACCAACTTTGATCTGCAATTTTTGGAGTCTAATTAAGCTTAATTATTGTGGCAAGGCATTTTCCAACACATCCTCATGACAAAATGGCATATGGTCACTCAAACTAGTGGGCACATCTGAATCAGCGAGATCTAATAATCAAGGAATAAAGTTAAAAAAGCCATACCTTCAATGTGTTCTGCACAGGTCAGGCACCAGCAGCAGCCAAATCTTCCATTAAACTGCGTCTGGTTTGTCACTGCTGCACGGGCTGGCACATCAACTGAACAGCAGATGGCATGAACTTTTGATCTCACAGTTTCCGTTCCATACTGCCACCCAACAATTCCAACAGCCTGCAATGCCTCCACAAATTTCTCCATAAAGACCATCATGTCCGGATGTTTGTGGCCGAACCACAATCCAGCCAAAACTGGGGTTTGGCGGCGCACTACTGGCGGAAGTTCATTTATAGTGAACTGGATGGGCCATACTGATGCTTTCGACGATTTGTAAACAGGGCTTCCGTCAGTGTTGAACGTGAGCGTAAAGTCCTTGTGGTTTATCTTGCCACTCTGCCTAAGACTCTTGTAAAGAGCACCACTGGTGATGTCACTCACCGATTCGCTTTGTAGTCCTTGCTCAATTTTTTCCATTTGACTGAACAGAACGTCCTTGCACTTGGCAATCGTCTGACCAAGTTGCTGTTTGATGTTCAAGATGCTGAAAAAGCAGCCTGCATCATTCAATAGCGAGACTTTCATGTCTGCTTGGCACGCTTCACAGCGCACTGTATCTGATCGTAGCTCCTCCAGTTGACTCCCGCAAATATTACAGTAATAATGGCGAGTCACGGCCGTATGCACGGTTGGATTCCACAATTTCCGCAGTAGGTACTTGCTTCGAGGCAGCATGTCACCTTCAAACCCAAACAATGCCTCGATTAGACGCAACAAACTGTCCACGGTGTCCCAAGGCAGCCCATGCGTAACAACAAAAGATAGGATCATTACGATTGCGCCTGCTTTGGTTGTTGTCGATCCAGGAAGAGTGGCCGTGCCATACTCGCGAAGGGCCGTTGCGAGCGCTTGAGCAACGTCTATCGGCGGTACTGGATCCGATGGCACGCTGTCGGTGTCTTCGTCTGTGGCCGGGCATGTATTGTCGGTCTGACGGCCAGCTGATGAGACGCCGACTTCATCTTCTGAAAGCTGCGGAGAGGCGTCAAACGAGCACGATAGATCAGGCTCGGCTGCGTTCGAAGCATTCCCTGGCACCGTCGGCTGTGACATGTGACGCAATCTGTAGCGGCGTGTCGATAAGGGAACGTCAAAGACTTGGCCATCGTGAAGATACCTTTTCCTCTTCTTCCGAGCAGGAGGCTCCATTGGGAGGCGCCAAGAGACCACGGCACTACGGTGTCACCGTAACGGCACGGAGAAAAAACTAATGAAAAGCGTGCACAGAAACAAATGATGAAGCAAGTTAACTAACGGCACTATACAAATAAATTAAGCTATACACTTAGAGAAAAAACAATCACGACACTACACTTAAATTAAGATATATATAAAGAGCGAGATATATTAAAAGAGAGAAAAATAAATATATAAGAATACGAATAGACAAATATGGCGACGGAAGCAGCGACGATAGCAGGGCTAGGGTAGCGAGGCTTTAAACAAAGACGTACGCGCGGCTTTATAGTATTCTACGGCATGTAGGCACGTATAGACTGCTGACACCTTATGCAAATTTATGGGGGTGCTGAATGTGCGTGCTCTGTGTTGCCACATTGTAGTGGTGATACAAAGTTTTTAAAACTTTTATAAGTACTCTTTAAGACATGGCGGCCATGACGTATATTTTGCAATCACTTCCGTCGGGTGCATACCAAAAAAACATAGCCTTTGAGATCTGCTTTTATTACTCAATTGTATCAATGTTCTGTGGATTCAAATATTACCTATTTGCAAAAAATAAAGCACTCATTTAACTATCGCGTTACCTTATCTGGATATTAGCCTTTTTGAGGATGCATAATGCCGTTGAAACTAGAATAGAACTATAGGTGGTGTCTAAAACTTGACGTCTATGTCGTATTTCTTCTCAACCATTTCCGCCGCCTACAGCACACAACAGCATGGCCTTCAAGATTTGTGTTTGTAACATAGAGGGGCCGTCGCTGGGACGGGGGCGTGTATTCGGACACCACCTGTCATTAATATGAAATCTCAAACTTCACGTGAACTACCTCGCGGAACATAAAGACCTGTTTTTGTCTCGCGTGTTTACGTGTTATTAACAGCATTACTCATGTGAACAAACGGCTTCTATAATTACGTAACTTGCTTCTTCTGCAGTATACGTTCCGAAACATATTTTTTCCTCGTATGGTAGCTAGTCCATATTTAGTTGCTTGTGCCTGGTACTTCGCCAGGGTGTATTTTTGTAGAATTGATTCATCAACTCGCACTCATGACCGTAGTAATAGCCCAGGCCTGAGCTGTTAGCAGTTGAGAAAAACAGCCATATATACTGGTAAAAAAAACGCAGTCGTTTTTATTTTTTACAAAATGAAGTACTTATACCATTTCAATGTGGCTGATGGTAAGACGTGACAAGTTTTCCCAAGGTGCACGCAAGAGTCATTAACTTTACACCCATTCTATCTTTTTATCTCCACCTGTATCTTTATCTCTCTTTAGCGCAGCTCAAAGTTCGTGTGATGTACATTATAAGCCGTTTCTATTTTTTTTTTTTACAAAATGAAGTACCAATACCATTTCAATGTGGCTGATGGTAAGACGTAACAAGTTTCCCCAAGGTGCACGCAAGGGTCATTAACTTTAGACCCACTCTATCTTTTTATCTCCACCTGTCTCTTTATCTCTCTTTAGGGCAGCTCAAAGTCCGTGTGATATACATTATATTAAAGAAATGAGACTATGTGTGTGTGGGGGAGGGGAGGGGGGAGCAGGAAAGAAATACCGTACGTTCAACTTCAATTAAGCATCTTGCCTTCGGTATGCGCACGTATGATTCCAACACATCATGGTAATTCTATAGTCGACAGCAAAAGTGCAATTAGACCACTTCATTAGCAAAAAGTCTTATCATTTAGCACAGCTAACGTGGTCCCGTTGTCGGGACCACGTGACTACGTTCGGGACAGTGGGCCTCTTCGGTTATATCGTCTCTCACAGTCCCGGACTGTCCGAGAAGCTGCACATGTACGCAACGCTCATTGGTTGAAAGTACTGCTTCGGGCAGTCCGGGTCTGTCAGGGGCGGATAATCGAAGAGGCCCACAACGGGACCACGTGACTACGTTCGGGACAGTGGGCCTCTTCGGTTATTCGTCTCTGACAGTCCCGGACATGTCCGAGAAGCTGCACATGCACGCAACGCTCATTGGTTGAAAGTACTGCTTCGGGCAGTCCGGGTCTGTCAGGGCGGATAATCGAAGAAGCCCAGTGAGAGCGCACGATGCGCGCGCGCGCTCTTTGTATATAATGGATCACATGAACATTAAGCTGCGCTAAAGAGAGAGAGAGAGACAGCTGGCGATAAAAAATAGGATGGGTCTCATAGTTAATGAACCTTGCGTGCCCATTACCTAGCTTGCGTTCCCACTTGTTACGTCTTCTCATCAGCCGCATTGAAATGGTTTAAGTACTTTATTTTGTAAAAAAACAGAAACGACAGCGCTTTTTTATTTTTACCAAATTATAATGGCCGTTTTTCTTAACTGCTAAGAGCTCAGGCCTAGGAGGCTTTTACTCCGGTCATGATTGAGAGTTGAATCACTGCTGTGACAAAAATGCACCCTGGCGAAGTGCCAGGCACAAGCAGCTAAATGCAGACTGCCATACACGAGGAAAGAGACGCATAGAAGATTTGTTGCATAACCAGTGCTTAAAATCAGGCGAGGGGAGTGTGTTTGGGGGGGGGGGGGGGAGGAGACCCGGCACTCCATACATTTTTTTAAGGAGGGCGCTCGGCCTTCCCTTGGCAAGGGCAACTGTATAGCACTGCGGCACCCATTCGACAAGCGCTGGAAGGTATTTCATTACCAGCTAGTGCCCTTTGCTGGCCCAATTCAAGTTCTCTTATTTTTCAAAGAACGGTTTAATCGCGATTATTGGGCACACATATCACACCTGTCTCCCTTCACCTGTCTCCCTTCACTGAAGGGAGCCTTTAAGCCCTATTCATAACGTATAATGCGGAAGAAGCACATCACGTAATTATGCAAGCCGTTTGTTCATATGAATAACTCTGTTAATCACACCTAAACACGTGAGACACGAACAGGTCTTTATGTTCTGTGAAGCACTTCACGTGAGGTTTAGGGATTAGGCTTGAGATTTAATATTCGGGACAGGTGGCGTCCGAATCTACGCCCCAGCGACGGCCCCTCTATGTTACAAACATAGATCTTGAAGGCCACGCTGTTGTTTGCTGTAGGCGGCGGAAATTGTTGAGGAGAAATACGACATAGACGTCAAGTTTTAGACACCACCTATAGTTATATTCTAGTTTCAACGGCATTGTGCATCCTCAAAAAGGCTAATATCCAGATAAGGTAACGCAATATGTAAATGACTGCTTTATTTTTTGCAAATAGGTATAATGTCTGAATCCACAGAACATTGATACAATTGAGTAATAAAAGCAGATCTCAAAGGCTATGTTTTTTTGGTATGCACCCGACGGAAGTGATTGCAAAAGCATACGTCATGGTCCGCCATGTCTTAAAGAGTACTTATAAAAGTTTTAAAAACTTTGTATCACCACTACAATGTGGCAACACAGAGCACGCACATTCAGCACCCCCATAAATTTGCATAAGGTGTCAGCAGTCTATGCGTGCCTACATGCCGTAGAAGACTATAAAGCCGCGCGTACGTCTTTGTTTAAAGCCTCGCTACCCTAGCCCTGCTATCGTCGCTGCTTCCGTCGCCATATTTGTCTATTCGTATTCTTATATATATATTTTTCTCTCTTTTTCTATATCTCGCTTTTTATATATATCTTAATTTAAGTGTAGTGTCGTGATTGTTTTTTCTCTTCAGTATTTATATAAGTGTATAGCTTAATTTATTTGTATAGGGCCGTTAGTGTATAGCGTAGTTAACTTGCTTTATCTTTACTTTTGTATTTGTGCTACTTTTGAGATTACTTTCTTTCATTCTTTTGTACATATCGTATTTATTTATTTCTGTAGTGATTTAATCTGCGTATATAGTGTACTTATTTGTGTAGTGGTGTAGTTGTGCATTGACATGACAGCCCCGACGTACGCGTATGTCGAGTATGAGGACGGAGGTAAGGCGATCGTCTCCGTAAGCCTGATCAAAGATTACCAACCAAATGATGTGAACGACCTCGCCTGCAATAAGCAAGTTTATTGGCGACAGAGTGGAAAGGGCTACGAAGGCGAGGAAGGCTTCTACTCCGGAAACGTCATGGTGTTGGGATGTGAGTATAAATCAATCTTTGTATTCACTTTCAACACTTCCCTTTGCTTCACGCGGAGGCCGAGCGAAGTGCTTTGCGCTATATTTCATGCAGCCTCCATGTCGCTAAATGAAGCATGTGCACAGCGCGCCGCGTGCGCGTTCTTTTATTGGGTCCGATTATTGTAACGAATCCTTCTGATCAGTGAGATTAGTGCTGCGATTTTGTCGCGATGCCTTTGCCGACGGTCTTCCTTCTCGCTTTACAGTAGTCAAAGTGACGCTCCGCCCGCGTTATCAATGTGTTCATGACTGTGAACAGTGGATAAGGGTGGCATAGAATCGCGCGTAAGGCGTTTTTTTTTTAACAAAATCGCGGCCCCGTTCTTGTCATATCACATACAACTCACGGTCCGATAACGGAAACGGGAAAATAATTGTAAAAGAAATTAAATCTAACCTTGCATATGCTCGCCATGCGTTACGTCGCCTGAAATCGGGTCGCGTTGCCCACTTTGCCGAAAATTTTAGCTCAACGGACCTTATATTTGTCATCTTTGTCATTTGACAAGTGTTTCAGTGTTTCATGTGTTCAAAAGAACGCAAACTTGCTGCATCAATACATAACGTTTGTTAAGAAACATGTTGTGGGATGTGAACCAACAAAATGCCTAAGCTGGGGTACGCTTGTTTTGGGCACTTATTGCTTCCGGTTGTTACTTTTATTCCTTTTCTATATGACTTGTGGAGTTCCTCAGTTATATTTAGCACCTCCATAATGTCTCTACCTGTGTATTTTTATTTTTTTTTCTTGCTTTTTAATCGGTAACTTTGATGACCATTGGAAATGCCACATTTTATTGTAATGAGTATTTTTCTTACATTATCCTTCAGGGGATAAAGCTGACCTAATTGCTAGGATGACCAAGCAGCATAGGCCTGTGCCAATGGATGTGTTTGAGGAAACTGGCCAGGCATATCGCCACAGGCAGAAGCCAACCCTTCAGGTAATAATAATGACCATAATGCTTTAACAATTGCAAAGTTTGCTGAAACAGATATCATGCAACTTCATTTTCCTCTTTCCATTTACATTATTACTAGGATGCAACAACAAAAGAAAAAAGGCGCCGCACTGAAGCTGCAAAAAAACTGAGTATGGGCCGCATATTTCGGAAAAAAATGGGACAAGGTTCCGACTCGGGCAGTGACGACGAGGAGTTAGTGCCGCGAAAACACCTGAAGAAAGCAGAAAGCAAGATTTTGGCACTGCAAAACAAGCTGCGAATTTCGGAGCAGCAACGACTTGAAGAGCGGCAGCGTAACGTCAAACTCCAAGATTTGCTTGAAGAGAGGCTGAGTAAGCAATGTTTTATTTGTAAATGACTGTGTCCCCTTCTTTAGGAATTTATTTTTTCAGTGTTCTTGTTTCCTCACACAAGTCTGCTATCAGTCCTTGTGCATAAATGGTATAGTAAGATGCCTCAGCATGCAAGTTTTTAGATTAGTGCCAGTCAGTACAATTGATTGTGCTTTATGTGGGGTGTAGATGCAACCATTCTGATTGCGCTTTTGTGAATCTGCACTTTGCAGATCATGGAGGCCTCCATTGTGCAGGCAGTGAAGGCAGAGCTTCATGGAGCAAGGCTGCCTTCACAGGTATGTAATATGCCATGGTGGTATTCTATGGGGAGCAAAATTTCATGATCTTTAATTGTGTTTTGTCAAGCTGCAAATCAAGCAAATGAAGCTGACATGATTTGCATCCATACTACTTGATATGTTATTTCTCGCATATAAGCATGCAGCAGCAGATTAATATTTTGTCTTCATCTGAGTACACGTGTAGCTGTATCCTAATAAACAAATAATAAATGATAGTTCTGTATTGCTCATGCACTGACCTCACATTGTGCAAAACTTTCCCCTGTTCACCTTTAACTGCACAGTTATCTATGCACATCCCTAAGCACATGGTGGTCGGAATAGCTGCAGCAATTTGTCTAAAGCAACTAAAGGTTTTAATTTACAGCAAACCTTTGTTATGTCAAAAACAAAACCTTGCAAAGCTTAAATGGCCTTACTCTTTTACCAGTGGCTATTGGACAATATGGGAATGCACTTTTAATGACTGCACTGTTCTTTAATTACCCTTTAGGGTCATGCTGCATATGTTTGCAGCAATAATCTACTGCTGACAAAGAGATCAGTGCATGGAGCTCCAATGAAGCCATATGAGGTGATAAATTCATTGGCATTGTCATTTTTATTTGTTAGAGATGGCTATGCATTATGCAGTGCTGATTATTTGTGTAGTCAACTCTGATACAAATCTAACTTGGCATGAAATGCTACAGTGTAAATTTTATGATATTGAGTTTTGGTGTCTTGTATTTTATGCTGAATTAATTAAAATAATTCAAACCAAGGGAATGAGGAGTGTGTGTTATGTAACAGAATTTCTAGTTTGCCTATGTACTGCTTTGTTAGTGTGCTGTGCGCATTTAGTGCATGTTAGTGCACGTTGTACTGCCTGTGTGGCCATTCACTAGTTCCTGCAGATAAGCTTTTCTTTGCTTGTTTGCACATTACTGCTCGTGTAAAATCTAGCTTCTGTATCATTGGTGAGCACTAGGTGGCATTGTTGCGCAATGCATCGAATCCTGCTAATATGTCTACAGTGCAGATTCCTCAGCGACATTGCTTGAGTAGAGCTTTCACTGCGATATCATTTTAATTCTTTCCCGAGAGAAAAATCTCTCGCAGTGCAAGAAATAGTGTGTAATCTTTGATTAATACTTATGTTTTAAAGCAGTAGCAGTATAGTTAACAGGATGGTAAATTGAGCTAATTGGGATTCGTTGTGATAACAGCACTAACAGCAAGTGACAAAAAATGCCCGACACAGGCTAAAAAAATGTGCGTGTAGCACTAGCTGTTACTTCCCATTCAAAATTATGGAAGTTTTGCCCACCACAGTAGTTCAGCGGCTGCGACAGTCTGCCACAGAGCACAAGGTCACAAAAACAAATTGTCAGTGTTGTCAGCCACAATCCAATGGACCAGAATTCAAAACTGCTCATGTGTAGATTTATGTGTACATTGATGGACTTGAGGTTTTCAAAATATCTGGATCCCTTTATATCGCTTTTTCATTGCCTGGCCTTCGGACATGACACCAGTAGATTATTATATCTCCTTTGCTTTAAACAGCCATAGGCATAATAAGGATACTCGCTCATACTTGCTCACCAATATTCTCGGAGGCTTGCACTCGTTCACACTCATGTGCACTTACAATTGTTCACATTTGCATTTACAGCATTCATAGTTGCTTCCATTGGCACTTATTGGTGCCCAGTAATGCTAATTCTTACATCCACAACCACTCACTGGCACTCGCTCGCATTGCATTCACTCACACTTGCAGACCCCCACCTATTTTCATACTCGCATTCACTGAAACTTAGTGTCACTAAATTTCATTCGTAGTCATGTTTATCAGCACTCACTGCTGTTCATACTTCCCGTCAAATTTGTTGACACTCCCATTCATACTTGGATCCTCGCACGCTTTATCACTCAGTAGCTCCCTACTATGCTTGTAAAATAAGTGTGGAGCAAGTATGAGTCAATATACTCCTGAACATTTTGACCTATGCAAACAGCTGGTGTTTTCTTCCAGTGCAGGAAAGTGCAATAGTATAATCACTACATGTTTCTAGGACTTTGACTAGTTCTCAGTAGTAGTGATAGCATGTAGTGCTCTGCATATGCACATGAGGCAAAAGATGGGCTGCAATATTTTGGCCAGCAAGATAACCTTATGCATTTCAGATTAAGAGCACCATGTAGTGTTATACAAATTTTTGCATGATTTAAAGCTTCAAATATGGTGTAAGCTTGCTTTGAATTTAGTCTGAAAAACGTTCACACTTCAGGTTATCCATGAAATGAAAAGTCAGTGTTTGATGTTTCTCGTACTTATGCTGGATCATTATTACATTCCGTTCCCAACCAACCTTTTTTTCTAGTCCAGACATATGTTCACATACCAGCTCACAAGCATGCTGCTTACTTTTCAGTCCAGATCTGTGTTCTGGGTCAGTGACAAGAAAGGTAGCAGCTTAGGTTATGTTTAATTTCAGGTATTGTTCAACACTCTAGAAAAGTGTTCAAAAAGAACTTTGCCATTGCTCTTAGATAATTCACAAAGCTTTATATTTCATGTGCTAATGCTAATGAGTCTGTGGCCTACACATTTAAATAATTATGATGTGTGGTGATGAACAATCGCAAGGTTATTGGTTTCTGGATTTCAGGACAATGTGTGCAGAGAGGAGACATCACAGCAGGTGGCCAGTGTTATGCAACCAGAGCCTGCCATGCTGCATGAGGTATGTATACATAATACATTAAAACCCAGCTTGTATGTTTTCCATGAGGCTGTGAAAGATAAGTTAAGATCTGGAAAGCTGAACAGCCAGGAAGGAGACATATTCATTGGCATTTAACTATGCCTATGTACTATACCGCACACACGCACGCACACACACACACACGTATTGACTATACTGCAGCGGTTGCGTAGCGGTAGAGCATCCTACCTTGTATTCGGGAGGTACCGAGTTCAAATCCTGGTGCCACTGGAAACCCACTGTTTTTTTTTCCAATGGGTAGAGGTCCCCTAGCCTGGTGCTCGGCTCACATGGGGGTTGTTCACATCTCTAAAAAGGGGGCTCAATAGAGATTTACTAGTTGTCTCTGGGCATGCCTGCTTATCCAACCACAGATGGTCTTGTTGAAGAGCATCCGCCGCAGCTGTGGGAGGCAAGTGCTGCCCGCCGGGTGCCTACCGGTAAAACATCCCCACCTCAATAGGTGCATTTGAGGCACCACATGGGAAATGGCCGCCATGGGAGCGGCCCAAACATCACTTTTTTGTGCTCATGAGGGTTTCGACAGGAATTCGGGCGCGGGATCCTTTCCCATGTGTATCACACCTGAAGAAAGGCGAACGCGAGGCCGGGGTACACTTGTGCCCATTTGAAGCAGTAGGTGCCTGGCGGTGGTGGGAATCGAACCCGCAGCCGAGGCGGGCGCTCTACAACTAGGCCATGGCTGCTGGAGACTATGAATGATATCGTTGCTTTCAACACTTTATCTCTAGAGAGTAGACTCTGAAGAGAGCAGGCAAAAGTACTGTCTGGTTAATTTTTAGCAGAATAAAATGATCTAGGGAACATTGATCTTCATCTGTTTGGATCGCGAGCACCTGTTTCTTAAAAGCTAAGCTTTTTTTTCCCTCCATTTTTCTACCTTCCCCCAAGCCTGGGTTTGGCTGTGGCACCTTTGTGGATATGATTGTGAATATGTATATGAAGGTTTATGTGCACAGATTGCAGGCTCCAGCACTTGGGCTGACATATAGTCTTGAACGCTCTCGGATTTGGTAATGCCAGTTAGCGTGCCATGTTCTGCATAAAAAGAAAGTTGCTATTTTAAACCTGGACATAATGATGGTGTGAAGGTATTTTGAAATCGCACCGACCTCTTAAAGGCCCAACCGCATGCACGCGGTATTCAAGCGACGCGACAGGCACACCCTGTCGCGCTGTCGTGTTGCGGCGTGGAGCAACCACATGAACACGACATCGCGAAAAGAGTAGTGACGGATTTACATTGTTGTGCGAATAAGTATTATCATGCGCGCGTAAAGAAATCTGAATTTTATCAAAAGGTCAACGTTTTATCTAGATTTAGCTAAATATGCTATCACCCCCAGTGGAAATCCGTGATATGCCGCCAGCGTAAAATGCCGTGGCGCCATTTGTTGAGTAAAAGTTAAAACACTTTCTCGGCTCTCGGTGGTGTCTCAGGCCTAACAGCATCAAAACAAACAACCAATCTCAATAATAATGACAAGAGAGGCTGATACTTAGTCCTCAGTTAGCGATGAGACGAAGCGATGACTGATTGTACCATTTATTTTTTTGCTCGTCACTAGCAGAGAGCAAGTTGCAAGAGCGAATTCAGATCGAAGCGGGCAGACTGACTTGCTGCTATGTTGTTGCGCAATCGCTGTCCTCAGCGGATATCGTTGTGCTGACATCCGGGCGACGAGTGATATTTTTTGGCTGGCCAGAAACCGGCGACGTGACCAGCGACAGCGACGGATTACTCTCCGCGACGGCAAAGCCTGTCGCTCGTCGTCGTCGCTTGTCGCTGTCGCTTTAAAATCGCGTGCATGCGGGTGCGCCTTTATGGAACAACGCATTGTATCCAGTGTTGGTTTAGGAATTCATTATGTGCCACTGTGACACAAGGGGTTTAGAATTCTTAAATTTAGCTAGATGTGTGTCGTACAAACATGACGTTGCTTTTGTCATTGTTACATCGCTGAATACAGTGGAAATCTCGGACTGTGTATCTGCATCTGCCTTGTTCGGCATTTGCAGTATGGCGTAGCTTGTGAACAATGTAGTGCATCAATATAAAAATTGCATGAGAACAGTTGTGCACATAAGCTTATGGTGAACAAACATAAACATTGCATAATTAAGATTACTGGTCCCATAGGGTGAAAGTAAACACTATTGTATGAACCCTTACTTTTATAGCACTTCATTAAGCATGTCACAAAGGCTTTGCTTCACGTTGATTCCAATGTGTGTTGGATCTGCATCATTTTTTTTTTTTGCTGTTCTGCATGGGTTGCCATACTGACTATTGCTCAATTTGTATTTGTTCTCTGCTCTCTGGTTCTATTGTACACCCTGAAGGCACTCGTTGCTATGATGTATGAGATTGCTATTTGTGTTCAGGACGAGTGGGATCTCGAGATTCCTGTAGTGGATGCGATGCTGCCTGCCAATTGCCATTCGGCACAGCCCAGCTGTGTCCTTGGGCCTCGTGCAGAGGTGCCAGGCACCAAGGAAGCTGATGGTGTGCCTTCCACAAATGTGAGCGTGTAGACTTATCCCGATAATTTGCAGCTGCTAAATCACTATGCTTGCTAGAAAAACTGTAACGAAGTTTTCGTTTCGTCTTGTTAAGCAATGTGTATACTGAACTAATATTGCCACGCATATACTTGCAGTTGGTCTGCTTGAATTTTCCAATACTTTGTGTTCTAGTTTATGCCAACTAAGTATGAGAGACATGCTGTGCGGACAGAGCTGTGTGCCTCCTGCGAAAGAGGTGCACTCCTATGTTTGAAAGTGCAGAGGCCACTGCGGATCTATTTTGCATGGAGCCTGCACCACGTCAAATAAAATGGCGGCACGCAGACACTACCATGTTCTACTGGTAAAATAGTGCAATTGAACCCTGCAATGACAAAATTTATAGGCAGCACGAAAAAATTCACTTTTCAAGAATTGTGAATTGAGACCGTACAGACAGGAAATGCGATGAAAACGAAAGTTTACTGTCACAATTCTCGTAGCAGTCAACAAACAAAATGGTGTCCATGATGTGTTCCCTGTAATCGCACAATCATGCTGTGGTGGTATTTTCTGACTTTAAGTGGGCAGAAAATGTGTTTCAGCACTTTTTCAACTCTTTAGTATTCATCACCATCATCAGCCTATTCATTTCCACTGCAGGACGAAGGCCTCTCCCTGTGATCTCCACTTACCCTTGTCTTGAACTAGATGATACCAACTTGCGCCTGCAAATTTACTAACTTCATCACCCCACCTAGCTTTCTGCCGTCCTCGACCGCACTTCCCTTCTCTTGGTATCCATTCTGTAACTCTAATGGTCCGCCGGTTATCCATCCTATGCATTACATGGCCTGCCCATCTCCATTTCTTGCGCTTAATGTCAACTAGAATATCGGCTATCCCCGTTTTTTCTCTGATCCACACCGCTCTCTTCCTGTCCCTTAACGTTAGTCCTAAGATTTTTCGTTTCATCGCTTTCTGTGCTGTCCTTAACATGTTCTCGAGCTTCTTTGTCAACCTCCAAGTTTCTGCCCCATATGTTAGCACGGGTAGAATGCAATGATTGTACACTTTTCTTTTCAAACGACAGTGGTAAGCTCCCAGTCAGGATTTGGCAATGCCTGCCGTATGCACTCCAACCCAATTTTATTCTTCTGTGAATTTCTTTCTCGTGATCAGGGTCCCCTGTGAGTAATTGACCTAGATAAACGTACTCCTTTACAGACTCTAGAGGCTGACTGGCGATCCTGAATTCTTGTTCCCTTGCCAGGCTATTGAGCATTATTTTTGTCTTCTGCATATTCATCTTCAACCCCACTCTTACACTTTCTCGGTTAAGATCCTCAATCATTTGCTGTAATTCGTCCCCGTTATTGCTGAATAGGACAATGTCATCTGCAAAGCGGAGGTTGCTGAGGTATTCGCTGCTGATCCTCACTCCTAAGCTTTCCCAATCTAAGAGCTTGAATACTTCTTCTAAGCATACAGTGAATAACACTGGAGAGATTGTGTCTCCTTGTGTGGACCCCTTTCTTGATAGGTATCCTTCTGCTTTTCTTGTGGAGAACCAAAGTTGCTGTGCAATCCTTGTAGATATTTGCCAAGATATTCACGTATGCCTCCTGT
This sequence comes from Dermacentor silvarum, assembly GCF_013339745.2. Taxonomy (NCBI): domain Eukaryota; kingdom Metazoa; phylum Arthropoda; class Arachnida; order Ixodida; family Ixodidae; genus Dermacentor; species Dermacentor silvarum. Next base: position 350,302,373 of record NC_051154.1, on the reverse strand, counting down.
ACTCTTGATTACGCAATGCCTCGATGACTGCTGGTATCTCTACTGAATAAAATGCTTTTTAATAATCTATGAAAGCCATATGAAGAGGTTGGTTGTACTCCGCAGATTTCTCTATTACCTGATTTATGACATGGATATGATCCATTACCTGGGTAGATCATATGGGGGGCTAATGTTCAGGCATGTTTCATTAGAGTTGGATTGCAGTTTAGTTAAGTTTGATTGTTGACAGCTATGAAATGCATTTAATCCTATTGGCATCCTGGGTTATGAAATCATTCCATTGTGACGAGAATATTGTCTCAGGCTTTCGCTATCGCGCGGTTTGACTGTTACCTGAATGGCACACTAATGAACTTGTTTGTTGTGTGAACTTGTGTTGTTCATAGCATTGACGAAGAATCGCTTGTAAAAACAACTTTACTAGCTTTATTATGTGGTTTGTAGTTTACTTGTTGCCACTGACGTTGCTGCTAGTTTCATGGTGTGTGCTTGATGCACAAGCAATTTGGAAACAAAGTATAAGCACATTTACTGATTATGCATGCTCATTGTATGCATTGTATTCTGAGGGGTATTCTGTCTAATCTCAGGTCTAAACTGTTTTCTATAAAACAGAGAAACAAGGAAAGCTAGGTTGGTTAACCACAGAGGCGTGTTGCTTTTATTTCAGGAGCCTGTCCCAGTACCTACTGAGCTGGGTGTGGAAACACCATTGTTCGTGCCAGTTGATGGAAAGGCAAGCTGTGTTCGCTTATCTGAATCAAACTAGTTTATGGCGATCTTATCTACAATGAATATGTGTGGAGTACTTTACACTGTACTAACTGTGGCGCTCAATCTATGCAGTTGTTGAAACAGCCAGTGGAGCAGTGTTCTGAAAGGAAACAGATGCTAATGTGCTAGTATTTCAAGCTAATTCATTGTCCGTATAAGTGATTGTCATTATTCCAGTGAAATTCACATTTCTAAGAACAGACCACTCCTATAATTGTTTTATTTATCTGTGAACAGGAGTGCGTCGCTACAGGAGCAGGAAAATTCGACATTAATCGTCTACGAAAGTGCTTATGTAGTGTGATAAGGATTGCATACCCTATTTATAACTTGAGAAGGTATTCATAGGAAGATACTGTTCACTTCCATAGTGGTATGCCAAGGCGTTGTTTCAGGCTAGTTTGTCTGTCATACTGGGAGCATCAGTAACGTTAAAAAAGCGGGAACATATAAAAAACGACAACTCATAATGCTAACTTCCAATTTTACAACGGCACGTCTTTTTATAGAATCTCTACGCATGTCTATAACGGTGTGATATCATGTATAAATGACGGCACACATACATGACCTTCTAAATAAGTCATTTCTTTATGGGATAGTGACAGGGGTGCAGTGCTAACACACCTGTCTGCTAAGTGTTGAGTATGAACAGCATCTATTATCTCGTGTGTCCGCTGTTGTCCGGCTCTGCCCACAATACTGCACTGTTCAAACAAAGGTGCAGCCACACTTTTTACAATGGCACACCAGCCACCCACTGGCAAATTTCTTTACGTTGTTGTTATGCTCCTTCAGGCATCATCCTATTTGTCCTACATACAATCTGAAGCATTACAGGGGTAAGCGGTAGATGATGCACTCAGTACAATCAACACTTATTTTCGTGCTTTCTTTTTCACAGTGGTGTCTGGCAGCAGCATTTGGATTAATCATCCAGCATAGCCTTGCTAGCTTGTTAGGTGTGGAGAATACTAATTGTACATTCGATTGTTGGGCAGCCTTCTTCAAATTGTGCGATAGCTTATGTATATATGGGACCACAGCTATCGCACAACCTGAAAAGGACTACCCAATGGTCGAATGTACAAGTAGTATTTTATGTACCTAACAAGCTAGCAAGGCTATGCTGGATGACTAACCCAAATGCTGCTGCCAGACACCACTACAAAAAAAGCATGAAAATAAGTTTGTTGATTGTGCTGAGTGCATCATCTACCGCTTACCCCTGTAATGCTTTAGATTGTATCTAAGACAAACAGGAAGATGCCTGAAGAATTGGCTACGGGAGCGTAACAACAATGTAAAGAAATTTGCCAGTGAATGGCTGGTGTGCCATTGTAAGAAAAAAAAAGTGCGGTTGCAATTTGTTTGACCAGTGCAGTATCGTGGGCAGAGCCGCACAACAGCTGACACGTGAAGTAATAGAAGCTGTTCATACTCGGCACTTAGCAGACAGATGCACTGGTACTGTGTCCCCATCACTATACCCTAAGGAACTCGTGTGCATGAAAAGTGGTGCAGCACATGTTGTTTTTTTTCCTCCAAATGATAAGTAGTTCTCTTCAATATGTTCAGTGCTGCATGTGACATTAGATGTTGCCTAATGACCCCCATAGCGCTCTGAGGAAGGTGTGCCACTATTGTGCAATGCAAAACAGCAAAAGCGGTGCTAGTGTCCAACTGAAATGACACAGGAAGTCATCGCCTTGTCATCGGTGGAAACTGTATGGGAACACCGAATTACATTGTGCCTAGTTGTGCCTTTATCCTTGCATTCACTGCAGTGCATGACACCGCATATTGGCTGGTGCCTTCAGAACTGCTTAGTCGCCCTCTGTTATCATGATCAAGACCATGGGGTTGTTCACAGCGGTTGTGGCAAGCACTAGTTTCGTTTTGACTTGGTGCATTCACGGATTGTCGCCAAACGGCGGAAGCTGTCGAGGATAAATAGTAAAGATTGTACTGCAGCCTGCACGCTGGCATCCAATCAGCCAGTTACATTGTGATGAACGGGCCATCTGTTAAAAGCCAGCTCACTGGCGAAAAAATAATTGGGATGGACGCTTGGTAGTGAATAGCATGTCTCGGGTGAAGACGTGGCCAAGTTGTGTGCTGCTGCCTGCACTGCAAAGAAAGTACTTTCTCAAGGCCTTCACCGCTGCGAGCACTATAATTGGTCATGAAATGACGACATTTGCAGCTCCTGCACTGCTTATGTGCAAAATAGAAACATGATTTGCGGATGAATTCAGTATAAAAATGTGTTGTGGTAGCATTTTTTTAAATTTTGGTATCCTTAATTCAACATGCGGTTAATTCGGAATTTTATCCAGTCCTGTAAAATTCGAATGAGTTTTTACTGTATGCCTTCTCTCGGCGCATGTGTAATTTGAGCTCACTGGGGTACCGCAAAAGCTTTTTTGAGCTTTAGGGTAAGATTGCTAGCCCTGGGACAAAGCAGCACCTTAAGGGTGCATAAAGGTTCTGTGTGGTTTCTACTCTTCCCCATCTGCTTTCCTAAACTTTTTTATTAATTCTCCATCAAAAATGAATATATCCCTTACAAAAGGTACTTGTCGTTGACTGAGATGAAATGTGGTACAGCCTCTGAGCTATAATTGTTGTCCCTGGGCTATTATCAGGGAAGCTTTATTAACTAGGACTTTCCTACAGGCAGGCTGTAAACTTTCAACTTTTTGCATATATCTTGGTTTTCTCCTGGAGTGCCATCACTGTCTGGCAGCCTACTTTTCCTTAGTAACTGTTGCCTTTCTTTAGCCATTATTTCAGCAAAAGAGCCTTTTTCTGAGAGTGCATGCTATTTTTGTATTTGAGTAGCTAACCTTTTGCAATTTTTATCTTCCGAAGGTTCACATTGGAAATGGGCTGTTCGTTTGTGCAAGTAAATGGACTTGGGTGAGCCAAGCGAAGACGGACAGCACATTTGCAAGAGAAATTGTTCGATGCCTGTGGCAACCAAAGGAGCTTCTTAACAGGAGCGTCACTGGAAAAGTTTGCATGCGCAAATTGAAGGAGGGCGGCGAAGCCAAGCCAGCATTGACACCACAAAAACTTGCTGCAGTGCGAAGTAAGTAGACACTGTCCTGCTAGCTCATGTTTTCATAAGGTTTGCAAAGTGTTTTAAAGTTAAACGGAGTGCCTATTGCACGGTGCTTTTTCTGCATGAATATAACAGGTTGTCAGTAAGATGGGATTGTAGTGATGTGATCTCTTGTATAGGCCAACACAGTTGACATCTACACATCAGGGACGTGCATAGCTGTATGTGTATATACTTAATGATGTGCTGTTGCTAACAAAAACTACCGTTTAGTTTCTATAGTGGTATTAAAGGTGCATTAATTTTTGCTATCGGAATTCTGTAACTGCATCTATGCAGTGTTTTCCATCTGCAAATTCCGTAATGTGGTAGCAAAAAGCTGTGCAGTCTGTGTATTCACTTGCATGAGCTGGTTATACTTGTTCATTTAATGCGAAAGGCGTATTTAAAAATATTATGAGTATTTCTGTAGTATTGCAATTCGGCAGCAATTTATATTGTTTGTAAAGCAAGAACATTCAACAAGACAATTCGAGGACGAGCACTAGCTTTCAACTGCTGTGGTTTATCTCAATTTACAATCTCAATTTACTTAAGTAATAAACCCATAAACCTTTGTGTTTCTTTTGTATTGTATTGTATCTGTGGAATGTTTGCGCTTTACACACTATATCATGCAACAACTAGCCCAATCAGTTACGCTATGGAGCCATCTATTGTGCATGTCGGTCCCAGTGGCTTGTTGGAAAATAATGTGGCTGCTTTGTTTCATTTACATTTTTGTGCAGAGGCATACGAGCACTTCGTATCAAAAAACCCAAGCGCTGTGGACACGGACGCCAGGAGGCTAAAAGACCTTAATAAGCATCTCGCGACAATGCTTCGCGATGCGAAATAAAGGTGTTTTTGTTGCATGCCCTAAAAAGTATCCTCTTTGTCTCAGAGCTGGCGTATGTCACCTGATATAGTGCGAGCCTCAATATAATGTTGGCATATGATGTTACTGTGTACAAGTACTCCATCAAAAATTTTACAGAAACAAAAGAACTCGTTCGACACGAAAGAGAACAGTTGTAAATGTAGCTATACAAAAATAGTGTAATTTTGCATAGCTGAACGAGAACATTTTTGTTTAGTGTGTCGGGAACCGAGGGGTTGCAGCAGAGCGCCAGAACAAGACCAGCTCGGCAGGCTTTCAGAACAGACTAGCGCGTGCCGTGCTTGCGCCACTGACACGCGCCGCCCAACATTATTTTTCTTGTCAGTCGCAGCCGGCCCCAAGGTGCCGGCCGAGAGCGCTGACCTTACAGCGTCGGTGGGCGCTACAAGTGTATACACATACGAGAACGACATCATTGAAGGTAGCCATGCGAGAACTGTCTCGTTGAGCATAGCTTGACGAGAATTATCTCGTTCAATGTACCCATGCGAGAACGATCTCGCTCAACGTAGCCAACGAGAATCTCGTTCAGTGACGAGATCCACTCGTACACACCTCATGTACGAGATCTCGTCGAGTCTACGGAGCAATAATCGCGTACAGAAGTTCTCGCACAATTCTCGTAGATATTTTTTCAATAGGGCTGCTACCGCTACTGCCACAGAGGCCACACAAAACGTGGTACCCCAGCATTGCACGGGCCTGCGGGTTTCAAACGACCATAACCAGCACGTGGCCAGAAGCGACTCGAGGCTCACTTACCACATTGCGGGCTATGTTGCGCGGAAGTGTATTGTCAATTCCAGCACAAAATGCCAAGAATGCATAAAGCTGCTCACTATGACGCCACCAGGCGAAAGTTTTCAACTTGCCCGGCCAACAAACTTCTGTGACCGAGGAGGCCTCCTTTATCCCCCCCAGTCAGCTGTACGGCTTCGTGAAAAAGCTGGAGGATCTTTTCACAGAATGCTTCTGTCAGAGTGAGCTACACTCTGACAGCGTTATAGATATGCTGGCAATTGTTAAGAGTAAGCTTTCTCTCAAAGTTGGCTACAATGTGCAGGCTCTTAGCCTCACAGCTAAAATTATTAGTTTTTACATTGTCACACGTCTGCATTTTTATGTGAAAGGAATTAACTGTGACAAGGCAGGAAAGTGGCAGAGAACCAAGCAGCTGAAGTTGAGTGGTTGCACATGAGTTGAAGTGCATGAAACAATGGCTTGCTGTACTTTTGCAAATAAAAGCTTTGTGTCAGCAACAGCCCTGTTATCTTCATTTTGCTTACCCTTAAATAGCTGTACATGAGCATAGGCCTGCGCCTTTGTCAAGTGAACTAGTTTTCACTTTCTGTTCAGGCTTCCCTCCATTTCTTTATAGGAAAAATAAACCTGATTTTATTTAACAATTGTGTGCCGGCGTAATGATGGTTAATAATAAACGCAGGCTACTGAGAATATTTGGTCACCGTCCCTTTAATTCAAAATAATCTTTCAATTTTTTTACGATTGCCCGATAATTCGGAAAATTCGAAGGCCCCTTCCGCATAAGCAAAATCCGTCAGCGACGACCTCTTTGCACAAAAGGGCTAAGAGTTAGGATAAGCATCAAATTGCCCAAGAGTTGCCGTCTTCCTTTGCCGCAAGGTACTATTATGGCAAATATCATGTGGTCTAAACAAATATAGTGCTTGCTAAAGATATGTAAAGACTCTCAAGTATACCAAAATTAAAAACATATAAGAGTGTGAACTGGTTCGAACTGAAACCGACATAAACGCAAGGAAAATCAAAGCTTCTGCGAGCAAAGCTTCCATTGAAGTTGCCAGTGGCACCACCTCTCGGATGCGACGCTGACTGCGTCAGAGGAGCGGCTGAGTAAGCCCACTGCCCCCTTCTAGTACACTGTAGCCGAGTCGCCGGAGAATCGAGGCCCTTGGTGTGACGTCTCACAGAGGGCACGGCGAGCGCCCAACGGCTGAAGTCCCTATATAAGAAAAGTACCGCCATCCATTGATCAACGCCGCTTCTCTCTCCTGTATCTCCGATTGGACGATGATAGCGCGCGCTTTCACTTCTTTATATGTTTTTTTTTTCGCCTAAGAGCCATATTGAAAGTCACTCTGCGCAGTCGCCGGCGACGGCGCGCGCCCGGCCTGAAAGCTTTAACGTGGACTTTCTAGGGGCGCCACCGTCGACTTGCTTTCGCAAGCAAAAAGTAAAGAAAGAAAAAAAGCGCTTTAGGAGAGGAGACGGCGGAGGAAAGAGTAGATGGCGGTACTTTTACTGTAAGGGACTTTACCAACGGCAGGAGCGGTGGTTGCGCGGCGACCGCGACGAGCCGAGTTGATGGAGAATCGACCGCCGGGGTGTGACGTCACAGTGCGGCCACGGCTCAAAGTGTGGCGACGGCGAAGAGGCGAAAACCGGGCGTGATGTAGCTATCGCTACAAAAATATGCTAGCGCCACGTAGCTGGACAGAGCCAAGGTGTTGGCAAGGTTGTTGTTTGCCGTCGCTTAGCGCAAGTCGGACTATTTTTTATGTATTTTGCCAAAATATATTTACTTTATATAAATAATTAGCTTACCAATTATTACAATCAGACCGAAATTGTCAATCAAAAAATGGTAGGCCATCATGAAAAATTCCCTATCCGTCTTTCTGTTGCTCAGTTCAGGCTTGGGAAAAACGTTTTGTAGTACGTGTAGAGCAACAGAAAGAGGGATCGAGAATTTTTCATGATGGCCTACAATTTTCTCAGTCACCTTTACTCTGAATTTAATATTTAATGATGTTGATTCGCTAATAATAACTGATTATCTAACTAGGCGAATACAAAATATAGTCGGACGTACTCCAAGTGATGGCTTCACCGCTGACATATAAGTTTCTATAACTTTGTCATAATGAGCCAGGAATATATCACTCAGTATAGGTGCCAGACATGACCCAATGCAAACTCCTCTCTTTTGAAGGTAGATGTGTCCATCGTATTCAACGTAGGTTGATTGCAAATTAAACGTAAGAAGTTCTAAGAACCCACTAGCTGATATGCCTGTCTTAGTCTCAAACCCATGTTTCTGTGCATTGCAGTGATTGTGGGTGCAAACCCTTGTCCAAGAAGTGTTCTGTTTTGTATAGAAATGCAGATAAAGTTACGCGAGAGGTTGTTGAAGCCACTCTGAAAGCGAGGGCCGGTGATAGCTGCATCAGCTCCCCTTCAGTTTCTCTGACTACGAATGAATTTGCGTTCATGGATGCGGCCGGTTTTCATGTGCGATGATTGGGCCTTTTCTGTATACATGCGGGCCTACAAATACTGTTCCTTTTCGAAATAAACACTCAATTGAAAGTTAGCGCTCGTCCTGTTTTCTCGTTCTTGTCCGTGTCTTCTAGCGCTATGACTACCTCTGATGTATATAACCAACTAGCCCAAAAAGCCATACTTGTAGACCATATAACGCCGCGCGGAGTCTTAAACAACCTGGGATATACGCATCATCCTTGGGTAAGATAATTCTATCTTGTTGGAAAATAACGTCACCTTTCTCCGTGACATAAGGTCGCACCAGCACCATCAGCACCTCGCACTGACGTCCCCGCAACGAACCTTCACTCTTGAAATCACATATGTATACCAACATCATCGACAGTCGCAGAAAGATTACGCCGTGCGTTTGAAACACCTGCCTGTTTGTCGATTGTCTGCTGACTACCCTCTTAGAAACTGTGGTGCAGAAAGTGCAGCTTTCATGCTACACGTCAGCTATTAAAATTGGCTATACTATACTATACTATACTGTACTGTACTAGCTACACTCATGTAGCCAATGTAGGTAAAAAAGCCCCAGTGACAAATTACAGCCCAACAACAATCAAAGTAAACTGACTATGTATCCTCGATATAGTGCTATGACCAAATGTCTTAGGACTACCGCTAGCCTTGCATCCACAAGCTCTAGGCGCACCATCAGCATGGTGTGGTAATTCCTTAGAACTGCAACCAACAGCTAGTGCTGTGGAAAGTGGGCACATTTCCACAGATAACATTGTGCACACTAGTACCGGTCGGGGGAGGTCTTTCTGCAGGCCCATAAATTTCTGTCAGTGCCACGTGCCATCTTTGCGGAGCGCCCCCCAAAATTGAAAATTCTTTAGCTATCAGCACTCAGCCGCCAACCAAGATTTAAGCAGCGAGTAGGTCAATTCAATGCGCCAAACCCGATGCAAGGCCCATGACAACTGGGCTACCCAGTCCAAGCATAAATTGTCTTCAGGCTAGTCAGTTCACACATAACGAATAAATAACCGTCATGTTAGAACGACAGACAGATAGGACGAATGACCATGACGTAGCATCAGGACATTGCATTCGTCCTGTCCCCTTTCCTGTGTCTGCAATGTCAACGCAACGGCTATTGATGTAAGCTTTTAAATAAATCTGTTGTTATTCTACGGAAATTCTACAGATAATGTGCCACCTGGCCTGTAGAAAACATACGCACAATCAGCTGACATTGTGCCACCCCTCTGTCATCTCCCTTCTACTAATTAAAACACAATTTAACAGCAGACAGTTTGCAGAACTTTTGTAGTCGCAGGTTGCAATAAGTGTGCGGAAATTCTGCCGCAGCTGCACTGACAATAAATAGGCCAGGAAGGGAGTAACCCGCTTGTCCTCCAGCAATTCTTACCAGGAGAGTTGAGTTCGATCCTTTGTGTTGGAGTACAAAATTGCAAAGAAGACCTGGTTAAATTTTGAAATGTGCACACGAGAATGGAAGACAGCGTGGAAGGTTGCGAACGGGACACGTCAAAGAAAGTAGTAACGTCATACTCTTCAGAAATCTAAATCACCACGGCGTAACCCTTGAGAAGCGCCAAACGTCGAACTTCAAACGGCACCAAACACCTCACGCACACGCGCCACACAACAGGGAGCAATGCTATAGCTGCATAGTCTGCCATATTATGTGCCCCGAACAGCCTAGTGAGCAAGCTGTTCTGTTTTCAGAATTATGCCTCAACGGCTAGAGCATGGGAGCGGTGCCTATCTGAAATTAACGTAAGGCGTAAATAAGCGTATACTGCTCATTCAAGATAAAAACAAAGAAACGGCGTTAACGGCATCATCTTACAAAATTACCATGCCACCCCGTGGGGCAACTCACAAATTGTGCAGAATGTCTGTACAGTCAAACCTCAGAACGTCTGCTGCATATAGCCTTTTTTGCAACTACAATGTGTGCATACTTTCTGTATACTCAGACCTCATGCCGAAAGTCTGCAGGAGTATAGTCTATACAGCGCAACTATAACAACGTGTGCAGAATGTGTGTATACTCGAACCTCAGTAACTCTGCAGGATCAGTTCTGTAGGATGGCTACAGGATGTACGCAGAAAACCTACTCACTCGGTATGCAGGCAGGTCAAGGCTACAAAAATATGGCATAAATGGCCGAAAGCCCGCAGGAATTCTACAGAAAGGTCACACCCATTTTTGTAACGGAGTATGAGATGAATCATGCAACGATGTGCATTAGTCGTTGCTAAGTACTGCTTCAATAATTAACCCTTGTGAAATTTGTGCGCAAAACTGCTAACAATGAATTTAAGTTGAAGAAAACTCGGTCACCTGGTACAATCAAGTGCCTAGAATTAGTCGGCCATGCTGTAAATGCAACTTTGATAAATGCAGCTTTTGCTCCCTTCCCTTTGATTCCCGTGATGTATAACACTAAGTGGAGTCTACCAGTAAGTTACATTGCGGTAGTCAACGTGGTGTTTGCGGCAAACATGGAACGTTAGCGCCAGTATATGGGGGATACGCCCCCCAAAAGTCTTGATGCCAAGGGCGTTAGTGTGTGGCTAGCATAACTTTTAAAACTTTTGTAGGCTGCTTGGTTACCGCAGGTGCAGTAGCTGTCGCCATCTTTGGGGCAGGATTTGCCGCCCCACACGTGGAAACGAGATAGGGAAAAGTGGTCAAGGGCTAAGCTATCATATAGGCTTCAGCGCTGGTAACTTCGAAAGAAAGTCGCTAATTTTAGCGAACATTTAGTCACCTTTTTGAAGTAATATATGTAAAGTTTGTAAATCACCTTTTAAACTTTCGTGACAAAAAGACCGCAATTTAAGTTTGTCGTTGCATACTGTATCACATGCTGTGCAAAGCAAAAGGCTGCAAATTGCGCGTCCAATTACATAGAGTTAGTACTATGCCCCTGGAAATCTTGCCGTACCCAATATTACTCAGACGCGCAATGGCGTTGCGCCGTAGCACATGTTTTTTTTTTTTTTTTTTGCTAAAGTGAGTGTCAGCGTTTTTAGACCGTGCCTTTATCTAAGAGCATGAGTGTTCTTGCCCCTATATATGCCGAGCGTTTCTATGAACACTTTAGGTAATACTTAAAAACAAGTCGACGTTTCGCCCGAAAGGCGAAGCATCGATTACGATATAAAATTAGTAGACAGCTATGCGAAATAAAGACAGTAGTTTTATCGGCCGTATAAACTTGTAAACATACGCTTACAAACTAAATTAACTAGCATAGTGTCACGCGCGCACAAGCAAACATAAACACAACACACTCGATGACCGCAGCATCTTGCTGTCAATACGCTAGAGTGAGGAAGTGCGGCAGAAGCTGCGAGCGAATTGACCTCGGTGCTGCTTGTCGCTTCGACGCGAACTAAGCGGCGAAAACAAAGCGCACACGAACCTATCAGCGCGCGAGATTACGCTGCGATTGTCGGCTCGCCCTCGCGTATGCTTTAACTCGCACATACAGCATTCGGCGCGTGGCGACGATGTTATCGCCCTGGGACTTTATATGGAACGTCACGGTGACGCCGACGGCGCCGCCACCGCCAGAAATTCGCCTGAAGTGTCCATATGATTGCAATCGCAATAATAGCTGGTTTGAAATAAAAGGACAGTTGCGTCGGAGACATGCCGTCAGTAGTGGCGACCATGGGGCCGGATCACACGTGGTAATAAGTGGCTAATTAGTAAAAATCTATTAAGTAACTTTTAAGCTTTTATTTTGAGCAGGCTCATCGTAATTGGGAAATTGAAGCGAGCTCTCCGTACAATATTGCCATATGCGATTACCGGCTGAACTGTGGCACGCTGAACTTCGGGTATCAGAGCGCGCTAATCCAAAACTGGGAGGCTGCGACGAGCGCAATGCCGCGTCCCTCCGCATCGCGCTGCCTGCCCGCTGCTGGGTGACGTGCTCTGATACCCGAATTTCGGCGTGCCAGGCTTCCGCGAGTAATCGCATTCTTCCAGATCAAAAAGTTGATATAGCAATACTGTACGGAGAGCTCGCTTCAATTTCCCAATTATGATGAGCCCGCTGAAACTAAAAGCTTAAGGTTACTTAATCGATTTTTCTTAATTAGCCCCTTATTACCGCGTGTGATCAGTCTCATCATGGTCGCCACAACTGACGGCGTGTCTGCAACAACCGTCCTTTTATTTCAAAACTGCTATTTTTATGTATTAGTACTTAGTCTTCGTAGAAACAACCAGTGTATGCAGCAATGGCCGGCTGGGGATCACATGCACTTCGTCAGCATCAGAAAGCCGTATTCACTGACCCATAGTGGCAAGTCTGTACATCCACCAGGAAATTATTTGCGCACTAGTCTATAACTTTCTACTCGAACAGTTAAACAGTGACAAGTAGCCGAGTTGCACTTGCCTGATTTATTGACGTATTTACAGAGGGAACAACTGGGATCATAAACGTAGTCTCAGCAACAGGCGCCGCAAGGTCACTGTGTTGGCAGTCGGCGGCCAGTCTCTGGCGACGACAAATGACTCTCCAAGAGCCGGCTTGACTGCCGTTCGATTGCCTGTGTAAATTGAATGGCACCTTATCAACACTTTTGGCCAAAAGAAGCACGGACATCAATTTATTTACACTCTGACTTGGTCTGTAATGTCAACAACCTAGGAGGAGCAGCGGGAAAGTGAGGTGCACCACAATCCTATTTTGAGTCCACTGCAGCACTAAGGCCCCTACCAGCGACGTCCCATTGCCCCTGTCTTGCTGACCCCATCCTAAAGCTGCAAACTTCCTTATATCATGACCCGAGCTACAACGCTCTGCCATTCTCGACTCTGCTTGGCACCTGTTCAATAAATCTGTTAGACGACCGGTTATCTGCCCTATGCATTGCCTGACCTACACAACTCAATTTATTTCTAAACAATCAGCTACCCCTGTCTGCTACCTAAACCGCACACCAGTTTTTCGGTTTCATCACTTGCTTTACGGTCTTTATCTACCTTTGTTATCATTCCGTTTTCAGTAGTATGGGTTCGTGCTCGGAAAACGCATTCAAGTGAAGTTTCAAACATATGAGAGCTGAACAAGTTATAAATGAAGCATACAAGGAGCAGACAGCACATCACAAATGCAAGTAGACATCGGACGATGCTCGAGGAATGCAGAACGGAGCTGACTACACATACACGCTTTAATTTCACTATCCGCCTCTCTTTCATGTTGTTTTCTTGTGGATCGACCGATTTCCCAAGGTTTCCCAAGGTACAAGAAACTAGCAAATGAAAGTTTATCTTCTGTCACATCCAGAAGAGTAAAACCGGTGCGAGCCTTAGCCACGCATTCTAGCATATACGCTTGCATACGTGTGTTCACACAGCAGCTACTTCACAAACTCAGCGAGGACAACTGCACACAGGGGTAATGCAAAGATGAGACAGCAAGTTCTGTGCCAAACTCTAAGCTGACTGAATTCACAGTGGTCAGCTGTGGAAGGAACATCATTGTGTGAGTAAGGGGATTTGCGAAGTTTTCGCGACAAAGAGTAGGACGGCGACGAATGTGCGGTGGCCGTGTGCAGCCAAGTGCAAAAGTTTTGCGAGCATGAAATTTTATGATACAGCTAAACTTTCTCGATATTTCACCCGTTAGTCCGGAATTTAGCAAAGTTAAACGGTGGTTATACAGAACACCAACCACTGCCGATTTCTATTGGACGAAGAATGCACTGCGCGCAATACACTGAATTTGGTAAAAGTTCACTATTTCAAAACTATTCATTCGTTTTTAAAGCTTTATTCCTCATTTTTTATTCCATTCTTGCTGTCATACCGATTTTGTATTAATACCTTGCGTTATTGTATTATAGCACTTGTACTGCATTTGTATCTTTTATCTTGTAGTATTTGTGTTATTACTATTTTCTACTACTACATCAATACTACTAGAGGCACTGTATATTCCGCGATCTTAAATTTTATGCTTTATTTTAATGCTTATTTCAACGTGTTATGATACTAGCTCAAGTAACACATAGATATCTCCCCCCCCCGCCCCTATGTATGCAATGCTTAAGGCATGTGGGGATGCGCGAGTTGCTTTTTTTGGGGGATACCGGTTGTTGTCAGTGTAGCGACACATTAGGCCTAAGGCTTCACAAAGCCGCCTGTCACACGTTGAGGGACCCAACCTGGTGGATCGTCGTGTTGAGGTGTCGCACTTTGCTTCCCTCATTTTAGTTAGCCTCGCACGAATTGAAATTACTCGATCGATTCAAGAAAGCAAGCTTTGTTCCCGTGAACTTAGCATATGACATGTCGTCCGAAATTTCGCTAGCCGAATTGAACATCGTACCACGTGGGCTGGACCATTGTGTTGAGGTGTCGCACTTTGCTTCCCACATTCTAGTTAGCCTCGCATGATTTGAAATTACTCGTTCGACTCAAGAAAGCAAGCTTCGTTCACGTGAACTTAGCATCTGAAATGCCGTCCGAAATTTCGCTAGCCGAATTGAACATCGTACCACGTGGGCGATGCGTATGCCGAATTCCTCTCCCTTGCACTACTTTAGTGTTTGTCGAGTGCGTTGAGTGTACGCAGCGTGAGCGGAGTCACCCCTGGTTTGCTGTCACCTGCACATCGTCAGCGCTGCTGCCCCGGACTACAATCGAGCTACCCCAGGCGATGCAGATGCCTGTGGCCAGTTCGGCGCAGCGATTTCGGCGGCCGCCTGTGTCCGGCTCGCTACCCTCGGCGGCTGGGAAAAGAGCCGGCAGTCACCAACGGCTACAGCGGCTCTCGCCGGCAGGGCGCGTCGGCGCGAGCGACGCTTGCTCGGGCCGACTTCGCGTCGCCGTTTCCGGAGTCCTGTGCTGGAGTCGTACCATCGAATCTGCAGAGCTGGTGCTGTGACCAACGGACGCCAGCGGTGAACCCCAGAGACAATGTCGGCTCGCATGTTGTGAATAACGTGTGGACATTTCCTCGGCGGCACCACTGTCGCATGTACTAACTTTTGTTCGCGACGCGCGCGTTGATAGACCTTGTGACATGTTTCGCCGGAGTATGTGTAGTGATTTAAGGTTGGGGGGGATGTGGGGATGCGCGACTCTCACGCGTCCCCTGTGGTCCGGCTTCAGCACGTGGCTAAGTGCTGGCGGTGGTTGCGGCGCGTTGCGAGAGATGGCGCGAGTGTCGCGATGCTAACGCCACCGAACGGCGGGTTGACTTGGGAGAAAAAGGTCGAAGGCGCTCTCTCTTTGGGTTGGGATCGGGGAGCGACGTGGACGTCCCGCGCGTGCGCCGATCCACGCTTCGCGAGACGTCTCGCGTGGCTCGGAGCGGGGCACCTGGTATGGACGAACACGGATCGTTCGAACGCGCCACCGTTCGCGTGACCGTACACGTGAACGACTAGGCGATGGTGTCATAGCATGGGGCGAACGTATTCGCTCGCTATCGGGTCGCGGTGAGTCGGACTTACTTGATTTGTGGCACGCCCATGTGAATGTTCTATTGGTTGTAATTCGGCTAGTGTGCATTAGTGTAGTAAAGGTGCAATACATGCCCTTTTGATTGTTTGCACTACTGTGTTGTCGTTCCTTTGTACCAAGAGCATGTGTGAGACCCCACAGGCATATAGCGTTAGAGCACATGCCTTGCATTTTGGCAATCTCCGATAAAGAGCATGACGACAGCAAGGAGAGGAGCCAAAGTAAAGCAGGCGGCTCCTCACTTCTCAGGTTGGCTCGCACCACTGAAGTGATAGAAGGAAATGCCGGCCCCTCGGTCTGAAGTCTGGAAGCGGATTTCATCATTACCAATTGCCGAGGGAGGCCAAACGGGGCATATTAACAACCATTAGCAACAAACAAGTGATCGAACATAGCATAAAGCCTCGCCTAGTTGTCGCGGGAAAGTCAACAATAAATATGTATTTCAGGACCAGTGCTTAAGGGGAGATGCTAGCCGAAGACATTTCTTACAGCGACGCTGTTATTCTATTGTTATTCTACTACCATTACTCTAAATTGCCTTTACTAAAATTGCTCTAAAGCAATAAAGAATTCCATACCCCCCTCAGTAGTTGTAGTGGTGGTTTTCAACAGCTTCACTGGACATCCACTTTCGCAGGGCCGAGATGGCGAATCATGTTTTTTTTAATATCTAACCTATAGAGTAATCAATCTCCAACTGTTCACATTTTTCTATGCTGATTTCAAATATATTATCAGTTTTATAGTGAGTCCAATAGTTGTCGTTATGTACCATAACAATGCGTAGAATCTCTATTCTCTGTTGCCCTTCCTGTGAGCGTTGTGTTTTTGCTGCGCTAATTTTAATCATCAGAAACGGTGGCCGTGATCCATATTCGGTGCTTGTCCACACAAGGTCATCCAAAAAAACGTCACGTTCCCAACCCAGCCGTTGAAAGGCTAACTAAAGAGGGAAATAATTGCAGGTGTATAAGTAAATTACCCTTGCACAACAAGAAAAAGCCATTCTTACTGTGAGGAGAGACTTGTTAACATAGAAATGACCAAAATGAAAGACTGGTGACGAGGCTTTTTCAAAGCTTCCGCACCAGCTCAAAGCAATGTCATGGATTTTGACGGCGTCTGCTCAGGCCTAAGTAATCGATGGATAAGGTTCATAATTATTCTAAAAGAACCAAAGCCTGTACTCAGTAAGTTTTGAGAACTGTTACTGGGCCACAATGGCCCACATACGAAAATATCATTTGAAATACGTGACGTCACATGGTCACAGCGCTGGCGATTCGGCCAGAAATTCGGAAAATGGGATTTCAACCTCATTTGTCTCTCCCAATAATGAAATCAATGCAACGAATTCAACTAAAATACAGTCTTTAAAGAGTACTCGGTGAGTCTAAACTGACTTTGTCTTTATTTTCCCTTTAATTTCATTCCACGACAGCAGTGAAACGAGAGGCGTAAGAGACTCACCAGCTGTTGGTCTTCTTGAGAGCCTGCTTTTCTTGAGTCAAGCAGCTTGCTGCAAGGCGTGCTTCTCGTATTGAGCTCGATGGAGGTGAAGTCTACGAGCGTACTCTTGTGTGTATCGACCAGTGGTGTTGTGGCCAGCTCCTCCAGACGCTGCATAATTCACTGGGCCTCACGCAAGACCATGGTGCAGCTCATCGGTGGAGATTCAGACGTGGCCAGCATACTCCCAAATGGGGGTTTCTGCGAATCAGGTGCCTCCTGTAATGGTAACCACCGGGCACTGGAAGCTGAACACGCAATCCACAAAACAAGAGACAGGAAGGCTGATCGACTGGCTTTGGAGTGCCCGCTCACCAGGATCGAGCACAGCACGTAGACCAACAGACGAGCACAGCACGTAGATCATGCACTGACGGTGGTGTCCACAAAGTGTCAAACCGCTGCCCGGTGTTAAACCAGCTTAATTTGAAACGAAAGTCCGTGCGTGCCCTTCCTCTCAGGAGAGGCCGACTTCGTGCTAGAGAATCAAAGTCACACCCATCAATGCCTTTGTACAAGACACCCTCGCTGCAGCGTCACTGGACATATGGCACGTAACATTGGTAAGTCGTCTAATGAAGAACGCATGAAACCACCACTGGAAGTTTGCCGTGCAGCAAGAAAGGAAGAGAAAAAAAATAAAAAGAGGCAAACTCGCAACGCAAGCATAATGAACTCCCTCGGCTGTAGCATGGAAAACTGGGAGATTCTCTGGTGGCAGGGAAGCTCACCTCCCGGTGGCATGACGTCGTGACATTTCAATTTATTCGGTCTCCTCTAATAATGAAGCCGTTTGAAGAAAAAAAAACATTGCTGTAAGACGATCTCCTAGAGGCGCCTTACAATTTCCAGTGGTTAACCAAAATTTCCTATGCCGGCAGTGTAGTTTACCGCTGGGGGGCGGGGGGGGGGGGGCGATGAAGATATGACAAATACTTACGGGTGAGTGATACATGAAAAAAACACGTTGGCTTCAACAAGGACAGGAACAACAATGACAGGGTTGCCACACGGAAGAAAAAAAAAGCCAGCCAGGCAGCCGCTAAGCAACAGGGCTAGGTTTTTAGCCGGGCTTTCAGGTCCACTGCGGCTCTGTAACGCATGGGCTTTGTGCCTCGCTTCCAGCAAGCGAAACACAAAGCCAAATAACGCCACCCCGGGAGTTCAGAGTGCCGCCCGGCAGCAATGGTGTTTTACCATTGGATCAGCGCAGTTGTAATACGCTATAGGTGTAACGACGACGGGATGGTAGGGCGAGGGGACTTACCGTTGTACTTGCATTGAAGGCGAAGCAGCGTAGAGCCCTGTAGAGAACGAGAGCGCGTGCGTCGGTGATGATGGTGATGATGATGACTCTATAATATGGCACATACCCACACAACATAATATGTAAAGAAACTACAAGTGCTGTGCAATTGAGCAATCAAAACAAGCCAGATTGACAACTTTCTTAAACAGAGCAGTTTATAATAGTGATGCTAAGATTAAACGCAAAAATATCCCTAAGATTATTTAAGACATAGCAATTCTTTTTTTCGTTTCGTTTATTTTTCTTTCAATCATCGTGTTCTTCCCTCGCGGCGATCGTCGTTTTCGTCGGCAGCCTTCCATATTTGGCGCGCTCTGGTGTCGGCTCCTCATGAGGCGAGGCTGGAGGGAATAAAAGAGTTCTAAAGTGATTGAACCTCTAGTTAAAGTCGAAGAAACACAGTATATTCCTGGGCGACATGGGGTTGAGAATGGCGTGTATGAACCGCGTAATTTATTGTGATAGCCGCGTTGTAGCGGCAATGTTTGATCAGCGTAAACTAGAATTTGAATCACCGCCCAACTTTCTGTCATCACTTATCATCATCACAATAAACAACATTGTCATCATCAGCATCACAATCATCATCATTATCATCATATTCATCGCATACCGTGCGACCCCAGGTGTATATACCCAATGGCACATACCTGGTGTCGCAAAGCCAGGGGCCCTGTGGCTCTTATATTTACACTGCGCCATCTTCAGGATTGGCCCATGGTCAATCCCGAAGGATAGATCACGAGATGTTGGAAATTGACAATTCCGATATGGAAAAGCAGCGGTTACTCACTTCAAAAAACGTTCTCCTGCCCCTGTGTTCGGCCTGGTCGGTTCTCAGTCTTTCGCTCGCCACTAAACACGTTTTTATTGCGGACCTAACCTCAGACCCTATACACCGGAATTCAAAGCCGTTCTCCAGAGCCGCCATTTTCTTGCGACGGTGGCGCCGCGGTGCGCGCATTGGCTGTGGACTGCGGGCACCGCGAATCGCGGCACTGGCGGAAGCAGGAGCGGTGGCAATGAACTGTTCTTGAAGCGGACCATTGATGCTTAAAATTGTTAAGCGCATGCTCATTTCACTTCTGCATTATGTGCGCATGACGAACGCAGTAGAACACGCGTCGGATCGAGGGCACGCATGACTTTTCTAAAGTTTCGTGGTATCGTGGTCACAATTAGGGCGGCGCATTTTCGTTTGCGGAAGACCTATGCATCGGCTTCGGCTCGTCGTAAAGCGAGATGTTTTGTTAGATTAAGTGTTCGGGCAAGTGCCAGCCACGGTGCAATATAATTATATATAGTGCCAATAAGCATGCTACAGCTGCATATGTAACGTCGCTGTGGGCTATCGCAGAGCCCTTGCAGTGACATGACACTGTGTTGTGGCGAAGCTTTAGTTGTTGTCAAAAGGGAAACTCACAAGGTATAAAACTAGATTTCATTCGCGCCTCGACAAACTTATCCAAACAGGGTAGCGGTTTTCGAAATGAGTTTTACACCTGTGTAATGTTACTGAGTGAAGAGCGCGATGAAACTAACAATATTGCCGCGAAGCACTGTTTGTCTTCTTTTGAACCTCCTCTGAAAGCTTCTCTAACATCTTCGTTGGCTACGCGATACGTGACCAAAGCGTGCTTCCTTGAACTTGGGGAGCCCTTCTGCCAGGCAACAATGATCATGATCTGGTTTCATGGCGTTTCATTTCTTGAAAACTCATCGCTCGGCGCCACCGCGTTGGTGAAGTGGTTATACGGTGCTCGGCTGCTGACGCGAAAGACGCAGGTTTGATCCCGACCGCGGCAGTCGCATTTCAATGCAGGCGAGATGCTAGAAGCCCGTGTACCGTGTACTGTGTGAACAATTACCCCGTTGGCGGGCGAACTTTCATACGTCCCGATTTGTTTCAGGCATAAAACGCAAACTCCTTAACAAAATAGTTAATGTCACAACGACATCACAATAACACCGACGACGGGGAAGCCTTCTATGCAACGACGTTGGCATGAAAACAATGAAGACAGTGGATGGGCGACGAGTTGACGTTGAAGACGACACTTTTTTAGAATTTAAAGACAGCTGTCACCTGGATTCTCAAAATGACGAAGGGGTATACGGATATACGAGTCGAGAGCTCATGATAGCTATTCACAGTCATCGAATTACGGGAATGAAAGAGACACTGGATTTTTTTCTTGTTTATTTCGCAGCCAGCTGTCCATGTTCTCTTATTTTGTAATTCATCTCTCATCCAGACAGCTCTAAATTTTACTCATTTAGTAATACAGTCGGAAGCATGTAGCGGAAGCCAAGCCTTCTTACCCATTTATTTTTCAAGCGAGAAATGTGTCTTTTTAATATTTGAACAAGGCATGACGCTGCACAGAGCCCATCGATTCCTCAACTTACAATCGAAATGCACACACTTTGCTGAGCATGCCTAAAATCTCTGGACACTTTTTTCCCCCACCACAACATGCGATTCTAGTATTCCTGCCGGCGTGCTGCCTCCCAGAGCATAGATATGCAGGAACGCTAGTCACTACCACGAACCTGAGACTCCGAAATTAGAAATACTCGCGATGATTTTATCAGTGCCGTAGATGTTGGTGTTCAAGTGAATCTGTAAAGTAACTCGCCTCCACGGCGAAAAAGAAAGCGCGTTTTTTCTATGGCATATGGAACGAGTGAAATGAAGCCCGTGTTACTAGAAAACTGCATCTGCGGCCGCTAAGCCATTGAGCACCTACGCGGTAAGGTGTGCTCTCGCTTGCACACGTCTGCCAATGTTTAGTTTCTAGGATATGAAAATTGTGACTCCAATTAAGAAAAAAAAATCCGCGCACTTTAGAAACAAACCATTTGAAAGGAACGAACAAAGAAGCCCCGGGGCCGAACAATGAATGTTTATTCATCAGGTACCGTTTTCGGCAAATGATTATTTTCCGAGCGAAATTTGACGACTTGCATTGAGCTTGCATTGACGACTTGCAGCATCGCAAACTTTTCCACTGCACAAAGATTTTTATTTTCATACGGCGTCGTCTTTGTCTTTCACGGCATTGCTGAACTGTGCCCGCATCCGTACTAATGTGCTCCAGCCGGCACATCCTTGACGTCCTCCCGTACTCCACAACCGGATCAGAACCCTCGCACTGCGATTCTTTTCTTTATTTCGGTTCACCGTACCTTTAACAATGAAGAAACTCTATCCCGCAAGTGACCCAGTAGCTGCATGGAGGTGCCACAGTCAAATCTCTCCGAGCACGGCCGCTTAGTTTAAAAGCGTAAATAAAATAAAAATAAATAAATAAATAAATAAATAAATAAATAAATAAATAAATAAATAAATAAATAAGAACCCGCAGTCTTGGAGATTGTTATCGCCATATCAGTGTGATACGCAGAATATTCGCGCAGCACATCGCTGTATTGTGTTTTCTTCAAGGGCGCCTGATGCTGCTGTCACATCCAAGTTCGGTGTGTTAGCTAAGGAGACGTGTATCTAGAAACACTGCACTCGAAAGCGCACCCATTCATTGCTTGTGCACAAATACCTGCCATATCGTCCAGATGGTCGATTACCTAAAGCTATGGAATAAAAAAAATGCAGGTTCCACTCAACGCGAAAGTTGGAGAAGTGCGGAGCAGTTATTCACCGCTGTTTCTCTTGTGTTTTCCTTGTGTTTATCTTGCTTTATCCTGTGTAAATCTATATTATTATTATTATTATTATTATTATTATTATTATTATTATTATTACCGGTTACCAAATGTGCTGTACTATTTCGTCACAATAAACGATTATTATTAGTTTTGCGATAACAATTATATAGACGCTCCCAGAGCATTTGTGCCGTGATTGTGGACGTCGCCGTGAGGGTCCATATAAAGTCCAAACACGGTAACATCGTCGCCGCGCGCCGTACGCTGTATGTGCGAGTGAAAGCTTGCGAGGGTCAGCCAAGGGTCGCGGCTCAGGCTCGCGCGAGCGAAGGAGAAAGGCGGGGCGGAAGCGTGCTTCTGTCGCGCTTCCGCCCCGCCTTTCTCCTCATCTTCAAAGCGATCTGCGATGTGGACAAAGTACAACTTGTGCCGGTAGCTTCGTATGCGCTGTGCTTTCGACGTTTAGTTCGCGTTGAAGCGAGAGACGGCACGAAGGTCAATTCGCTCGCTGCTGCTGCCGCACCTCCTCACTCCAGCGTTTTGATAGCGAGTTTCCGCGGTCGTCGAGCGAGATGTGTTCATTTTTACTTGTGCACGCGTTACACCGTGCATGGTAATTTAGTTAGTAAGCGAATGTTTGTAAGTTTACGCGGCCGATAAAACTACTATCCTTAGTTCACAGAGCTGTCTACTAATTTGCTGTCGCAATAGATGATTCGCCTTTCAGGCAAATGACATTTATTTTTACTGAATTACTTTTTTATTGAATTACTAAATTACTGAAAATTATTTCTTCCATAATTTTACTCGGCATAATTGACCCACGACTTCTTAGCTATGGTAACGATGTTTTGAAAAAGTCCCTTTCGCAGTTCCCTGTCGTCTCCTCGTCGCATGCCGCCGCATCTTGTGACGCCAGTGTTGACATTTGTCAGTGTCATGGACATACTGTAGGTAAAAATACTTTAGTTACATCATTGGGTTTTTTACAACACAAATATATACAAAAAAGGTTCTATACATTATGGCACTCCATAATAACTACAGCAGAACTTTTCTAGCTTTCGCTGCGGCGAATCGGTCTATAATGCCCCAAAAGTGCGCTTTTTTTTTCTTTTCTCTCTACACTCAGCAGAGCCAGGTCGCAAAGTCTGTCCTGGCCCATTGAGGCCTGCAAATACGAGAGTATTAACTTCAGCTTGTTAAAGGATCTCTCACAGCCAGCGATCGATGAAAACTGCTACGGTTAGCATTATCTGAGTGGCAATACAAAGTGGTGGGGAAGACGCTCTCATCTCCATATTGAACAATAAATTTGAGGAGTTCTTCAGGTCTTGACGCTTCCAGGTCAACCAGCCTTGAAAGCAGAAGTCTACAAAATAAAATCCCTTCATAGAGATTCTGTGCGTAATCGTAAGAACGGTGAAAATCTCCGAAGCTGTGGCGATTTGTCATTACAGTCGAAGCCGGATATATCGAACCCACAAATAACGAATTATTGTGTATATCGAACAGTTGTAAAATTCTCTTGCAAATCCCATGAAAATGTACAGGGCTGGTGCACACGTATATAGAACGCCCGCTCACGAGCACATTCAATATATCGAACGCGGCGCCACGCCGCAGACCTCGCAGTGTACTTCTTTGTGCACTTGGAGGTGGAGAAGAGAATCGTGCGCCGAGGAAATTACGGAGGAGCGCGCTGAGCCCGCTGGGCAAAGCAAAGCTACCTAGAGGAAAGTCTAGGTGGTGTTGAGCAAAGTGGGCAAGGAGAAACGAGGAGGATCGTCGCGGCGACCGCGCGTCACCCGCGTTCATGAAGTGAAACGTCCCTAGTTTTTTGAAATGCGTGAACATTTCTATGCTTACCCAACGAGACAAACCGTCCGTCCGTCCATCCCGTAAGACGATCGCTTTCAAGATAGCGCCCGCAGAAACGAGCGAATTCAACTTCGCGCTTCCTCTCGCTTCAACGCCAACTAGGCGGCGAGAACACAGCGCTCACGAAGCTATCAGCATTCGCCTCGCTGTGTCCCCATCGCAGATCGCTTTCAAGACAGGGGCCCGCGCGACCGCGCCATACGCAGCCACTGCCGGAGAACGGTTGGTCACGGTTGATAATGGTTCGACGCGGATGGATAAGGCGCTAAAGAGCTAGCGATTCCGGCGTTAATGATCTTAACGTCATCAGCGCACCTGGCGCCGGCACATGGGCCGCTATTTTGTAGCGATACCTTTAAAGTAATAATGCCTTTTCGCGCTTATCGCGCTTTGTCATTGGCCAGAGCGACGGTCCGCTCACGATATCAACGTTGATAACGCGAGCGGACCGTCGCTCTGACCACTGACAAAGCACGATAAGCGCGAAAAGGCATTATGACATTAAAGGCATCGCTACAAAATACCGGCCCTACAGTAGTTTATTTGCCTTATCAATTCTCCTTCCGCCGCCTTCCGCCGCAGTTTGTGTCTGCGCAGCGCTGTCATCTGTACTGGCCGGATCAAGTTTCATAAGACTGATAACACCAGGCTGCGTGGAGATCAGCAAGTGGCACAACGCTTACGCATACTTAGACAACTCCCAGAGGAGTTTCTGCGTGAATTGTCTTTTGCGCTTCTTGCTTCTTGCGCGTCTCGTGTGTGCAGTTAGTTGAGCCCCGCCGAGCTGTTCGGCTAGTCCGCGTGCTACCTCGAACGTCAACATTCCTTCTTTCCGATTTTCGTGGCGTTGTCGTGTGAGGAGAAGAAGCAAACCTGGATCAGCGATTTTTTTGCGCGTAAATAAAGTGTGCTTGTTTTTTTTTTCGGAGTTGCGTGCATTAACTTAGCGACCCTCAGACGCACCACCAATCGGTAAGCCGCCGTTTGTGTCAGGGCCTATTATTTTATATATCGAACTACCTATATATTGAACTTTTTTTGTGATCCTCTTCAGAATCGATATATTTGGGTTTGACTGTACTTCCTTAATCTTGTTGGTGTCATAGCACATTTGCCAACGTCCAGGAGAAAGCCAAACTTGGCATCAGTGCCCTGCAGGCGAGTCAACCTCTCGTCGATTTTGGTATGATGAGGGTCGAGTGTGGATTTCATGGTCCTTTCTATTTCCTGCTCAATTGTTAACCCGTCTCCTTTCAACTTTCCACCGGGCATTTTTTTTCTTCCTTTTTTCCCCGTCTCGAATGCCTTTCAACATCGATCATACCATATCACTTCACTAAATCACTTCATATCATACCACGAAATCACTTCAAATCATAGGTTAGCACGAAGAATTTTTCCTCCTCCTCACCAAAACCTCAAAAAAGCACAGGCCGTCACTTACAGACAGTTGCAGACTAGGACATACATCACACCAACAACACTAAGCAGGATCAATCCAGACTTTCCTACTGCATGCCCACACTGCGGCCACGAATACAACAACTTCGAACACATGCTCTGGCTTTGCCCTGCCAACGCGGGCACGGACTTTCCTGACCAGTCCTCCTGGGACTCAGCGCTCAGAAGCGCAGAGCTCATCGCACAGCTCAAGGCTGTCCAGAGGGCCCGGGCCGTCGCCGAAGGACTCTGTCTACCGGCCCCGACCTGGGTGGAGCCACCGGATTGATTGGCGGGGCCTCCGGCCCCGCTTTAATTCTTTCTCCTCAGGACCTCAATAAAGTTCGTACTCACTCACTTTCCACATCGATGTCCCACTTCTCACAGCGACCAAGCTCTTCATCGAGCGCCTCGCTCACCAGCGTTTCCCTTTCAACATGAAAATAAATTTGGAGAGCTTCCATGTCTAAGGCAGCCTCATGAAAATTCATTTTTGAATCTTGCAGTCTTTTCCTGGCGCGATCTGTACGAGCCAATATCTTCTTCCAAAAGCCAAGCAAGATTTAAAAAATCATAACATTCACTTGTACAACAGTGTTGCATCACTTATGGTTTCGCTCGTTTCATTTTCGTTATATATAATTCTGTGGAGAACTCCTCAAGTATCTCCTCATGGTACCTGCTGACTGGCTTCGTCGCTTCGGCCCTTGCACTCCACCTGGTCTCTCTCCCTGACTTGACAACAATAGGCTCGGCGTCTTTTAGCCTGTCCCAACACTGTGTTGAGCGATAAAAAAACACGTAAAGTCCTTCGATGGTCCCAAAAAAGGTAATCATCGTAATGTCTTCCATTGCAGCATGTACTCCCACCAAGTTGAGCGAGTGATTGTCGCAATTTACGAAGATTGCCAATTTGTTTTTTTTTATCTATTCTTCGATTGACACCACTTTTTCGTCCAACCATCCCAGCAGCATTGTCGTAACATTGTGACCGGCAGTCCTGTAAATCCATTTTGTCCTCCTCTAGCTGGTTTAATATCACCTCAACGAAGCTTTCAGTGTGTTTGTTCCTAACCTGGATAAAACCGAGGACATATTTCTTCTTGAAATCAACTTCCACGTATCGCACAACCTCTGACATTTGTTCATAGTGTGCTTGGTCGGGAATCGTGTCAAACATGATGCCGTAATACTAGGATTTATGGATTTTTCGCCGCAAGGATTCGCGAACTGTGGCTGCCATCATGTGGATGAATTCGTTTTGGACATAGGTGACCGATACGGTGTGAATCCAGGGTGACGTTCTACGTATATGCGAGGTGTTCTTTCATGACGTGGTTAAAAACGGCCAGTAACTTCAACAGGCCAAGGAAATTTCCAACATTGTGCTCGTAGTCTGGCTGAAGACGCTCTCGATGCCCTCGCAATACCAAGTTCTGAATGGCAAGGTATTTTATACAGAGGAGGACACTTGACAAAACATCGCGCCACTTCTACCTTTCTTTCTCGATCTCCGATTGAAGGTCAGCGTCAATTACGCCTATGTTTTCAGTTAAATTTCTTTCCATTTCTTTCCACTGTGTGAAGCACATCCGGTGATTTTAGGCATTTCCGTGAAGAACGATCCTCTCGGGTGCCTTCCACTTGTTGAATCCACCTTCTTGTTCCAAAGATGATAGCTTATCTGATCGGGAAAAAAAGAAGGCAACAAATACAAAATGCTGCTTTTTTTGGATGGAGAGTATACCATCAGACATTGCCACGGAACCTGACTTGACAAAGTTTCAAGATTTAATTTGCTCACGACTTGTCAACTAATATTATTATTATCTTGGGACTTTTACAGTGTTTTCGATGTTTGTTGCTGTTTTGCTTTTCATTGCAGTTGCCTTATGTTCTCCTAATATGTAGTAATGTTTTCTCCGAAATAATTGTGACTTATTTTGTATATTACCTATGTTTCACTCTATTATTACTTTTGTTATATTGTCTTGTTTTTAATATGATGTATAATCTATGACCAGTGCTTGTGCGCCTGTGACCCCCCCCCCCATGTAATACACTCATAATGAGGGCCTTTGGGGGTATTTTGAATAAAATACCCCAAAGGCCCTGGTGGTGGCGTGGAGTAGAGGTAGAACACCCGACTTCAAATCTGAAGGTCGTAAGTTCGAATCCTGCTCGATCCCACCACATTTTCAGGCATGGAGTGGTGCCTGACACCGGCAAAAAAAATACATATTGCCGAGAGCTAGTGGGGCTATACTAGTGCAGGTACAACCAAACTAGGCAGGCCCACTAAGCTTCATCAAAGCCACTCCCTCACCAGAACAGGAATTGGCCTCCCTGGTGCAGTATTCGGCCACTACCTCCCTAATGACTCCGACAATTAACCCATGGCCCTCAGTTCCCAGTGGCTGCGGAGCACCTGACCAAGGCGGCGGTCAGACCTGCTACGCGGCAGAGGGTGCTAAGAATCTCTGGGTCAAGACAGGCCGCCAATGGAAACTGAACCTGGCAACGTTCAACACGCGCACCCTCTCGAGTGAGGCTAGCTTAGCAGGACTATTTGAAGAATTATCAGGCATTTCCTGGGATATTATTGGCCTTAGTGAGGTTAGAAGAACTGGTGAGGCTTACACAGTGCTGACTAACGGCCACGTCCTCTGCTACAGAGGTCTTCCAGATAAGAAAGAATCCGGGGTAGGATTTTTAGTGCATAACAACATAGCGGGCAACATTGATGAATTCTACAGCATAAATGAGAGGGTAGCAGTTGTAATAAAGCTGAATAGGAGGTACAAAATGAAGGTAGTACAAGCCTATGCCCCAACCTCTAGTCACGATGATGAAGAAATAGAACAGTTTTATGAAGATGTTGAACTAGCAATGAGAAAGGTGCAAACTCAGTATACTTTAGTCATGGGCGACTTCAATGCAAAAGTGGGGAAAAAGCAGGTTGGTGAGCAAGCAATTGGCAACTACGGCATCGATTCTAGGAATGCAAGAGGAGAGATGTTAGTAGAATTCGCGGAAAGGAATAGGCTCCGAATAATGAATACCTTCTTCAGGAAGCGCAGCAACAGGAAGTGGACCTGGAAAAGCCCTAATGGAGAAACAAGGAATGAAATAGATTTCATACTCTCTGCCGATCCAAGCATAGTGCAGGATGTAGAAGTGTTAGGTAAGGTTAAGTGCAGTGACCATAGGTTAGTGAGGTCTCGGATTTCTCTCAATTTGAAGAGAGAGAGAGTGAAATTAGTCAAGAGGAAACAGGCCAACCTAGAGGCAGTAAGGGTAAAAGCAGACCAATTTAGGCTGGTGCTTGCAAACAAATATGCAGCTTTAGAAAAGGAAGATAAAGACAACATAGAAGTAATGAATGAAACCGTAACTAGGTTGATCTCAGAAGCAGCAATTGAAGTGGGAGGTAGGGCACCAAGGCAACCAGTAGGTAAGCTCTCCCAAGAAACAAAGGACCTAATAAAGAAACGACAGAAGATGAAAATATCCAACTCAAGAGATCAGATAGAATTCGCTGAACTGTCAAAACTAATCAACAAGAAAAAGTAAGGGATATTCGAAATTATAACGTGGGAAAGATTGAGGAAGCCGTAAAATATGGACGCAGCATTAAATCAGTAAGAAGAAAGCTTGGCATAGGACAAGGCAAGATGTATTCACTGAAAGATAGGCATGGTAATATCATCAGCAATTTCGATGACATAGTAAAAGCAGCGGAAGAATTCTATACTGACCTGTACAGTGCCCAAAACAGCCAAGCTACTTTCATTCAAAATAGTGATGAACCAGATACAGAGGCTCCTTCTATAACTAGCGCTGAAGTTAGAAGGGCCTTGAAAGACATGACCAGGGGAAAAGCTGCTGGAGAAGATGGAATAACAGTAGATTTAATCAAAGATGGAGGAGATATCATGCTTGAAAAGCTTGCAGCCCTTTATACGCAATGCCTCAAAACTTCATGTGTACCAGAGACCTGGAAGAACGCCAACATTATACTAATCCATAAGAAGGGAGACGTTAAAGAACTGAAGAATTATAGACCCATTAGCTTGCTTTCAGTATTGTATAAAATATTCACCAAGATAATTTCCAATAGAATCAGGGCAACACTTGACTTCAGCCAACCAAGAGAACAGGCTGGCTTCAGGAAGGGATATTCTACGATGGATCATATCCATGTCATAAATCAGGTAATCGAGAAATCTGCGGAGTACAATCAACCTCTCTACATGGCTTTCATAGATTATGAAAAGGCATTTGATTCAGTAGAGATACCAGCAGTCATAGAGGCATTGCGTAATCAAGGAGTACAGGAGGCATACGTGAATATCTTAGCAAACATCTACAAGGATTCCACAGCTACCTTGGTTCTCCACAAGAAAAGTAGAAAGATACCTATCAAGAAAGGGGTCAGGCAAGGAGACACAATCTCTCCAATGCTATTCACTGCATGCTTAGAAGAAGTATTCAAGCTGTTAGACTGGGAAGGCTTAGGAGTGAGGATCAACGGCGAATATCTCAGCAACCTTCGGTTTGCAGATGACATTGTCCTATTCAGCAACAACGGAGACGAATTACAACAAATGATTGAGGACCTTAATCGAGAAAGTGTAAGAATTGGGTTGAAGATGAATATGCAGAAGACAAAGATAATGTTCAATAGCCTGGCAAGAGAAAAAGAATTCAGGATAGCCAGTCAGCCTCTAGAATCTGTAAAGGAGTACGTTTATCTAGGTCAATTACTCACAGGGGACCCTGATCACGAGAAAGAAATTTACAGAAGAATAAAATTGGGTTGGAGTGCATACGGCAGGCATTACCAAATCCTGACTGGGAGCTTACCACTGTCGTTGAAAAGAAAAGTGTACAATCATTGCATTCTACCGGTGCTAACATATGGGGCAGAAACTTGGAGGTTAACAAAGAAGCTCGAGAACAAGTTAAGGACCGCACAAAGAGTGATGGAACGAAAAATCTTAGGACTAACGTTAAGAGACAGGAAGAGAGCGGTGTGGATCAGAGAACAAACGGGGATAGCCGATATTCTAGTTGACATTAAGCGGAAGAAATGGAGCTGGGCAGGCCATGTAATGCGTAGGATGGATAACCGGTGGACCATTAGGGTTACAGAATGGATACCAAGAGAAGGGAAGCGCAGTCGAGGTCGGCAGAAAACCAGATGGGATGATGAAGTTAGGAAATTTGCAGGCGCAAGTTGGAATACGCTAGCGCAAGACAGGGGTAATTGGAGATCGCAGGGAGAGGCCTTCGTCCTGCAGTGGACATAAAATATAGGCTGATGATGATGATGATGATGATGAATAAAATAAATAAATAAGCTAGCCACTAGCGAGTCACTTCTTCACCACGACCATCCTCTAATTTCTTTTTAACCCAGCTTTGGTCATTGAGCGGTCGTTTGTTGGCGTTGTCAAGAAGGGTCCCTCGCCATTCTGGAAATACTTGGCACCGAGCTTAACCATTTGTGTTCGCAGAGTGTCGTACAGAACGGCTTTTCCAGTACCCTCCTCAAATTTCAAAAGCCCTAGCCCTCGGGTACTGGCGACCGGTGTCCTGCTACCTGCGGACCTGGGTGAAGATCTCGCTCGTGGCTGGGCTCCCCTGGGCACCAGCGGCCTGCTGTTATAGCGGCCTCGTGCAGTCCTTCGTGCTGGGGACCGGGACGCCTGAGCTACCCGCTTGCTGACCGAGCCGACGACTGGCGACCGGGTGTCCTGCTGCCGTGCGGACCTGGTCTTAGATGCCACTCGTGGCTCTGCTCTCCTGCGCACCAGCGGCCTTCTGTCATGGCGGCATAGTGCAGTGCTTCCTGCTGGGCACCGGGGCGCCTGAGCTACCAGCCTGCCAACCGAGCTCGAGGTTCTAGCGTTCTAGTGTTGAACGAGCCATGAAATATTAGGCTGAGGCTTCTTGGCGAAATCCAGTTGACTTTGCCGCGTAGCTTCAGGTTGAATCTTGGGAAGCGCAATGTCACTACCATCGTCCTCCCCTGCTCCGAAGCCGCGGCGTCTGTCTTTGTCCCACTGTGTTTAGAACTTCCGCGAACAGTTCCTTCCTCGGCTTGTGTGGATGTTAACTAAGTGGAAGAAAATGGAGCTGCTTCCGGGGAACATGAAGTACTTGTCCCAGGTTTTTCAAAGAAGGGTGCGAAGAACTTGGACTTCTCGGCTTCCTGCGCCTGTAGCTTTCCCCTCTTCCGTCTTTCAGCCCCACTCTCTTGTGGAGCGGTTCATGACTCTGCTTGAATGAAAAATTTTACAAAATGCCCTTAAGCTTAAGGTTTTGTTTTCGTAAACGAGAAAATATTCTTCAGCAGCACCATTACTTTCAAGACGCAAAAGGCTTTGTGTCAGCCAGCATATACACCAAATAACTAGCGCTAGAAGCAGGTGTTGACAATACTTCATACAGAGAACAATCAATATAAAAAATGCTTGCAGTTATGGAGAAAATCTGCTGCGGAGATGTCCCTGGTCGTGATGTTGTGAGCAAGCTCTCGACGAGCTTTGGTTTTGACGCCTTCTTGGCGCCGGCTGCATGTTCTTCTATTTTTTGCTCTTCACGCTTTTATTTTACAGCGAAGCTGTTAAGGGCTCACTCTTCGATGGTCGCGTCCGGATGTAGAAAAAAACTCTCATTGGGCGTATGTTGTATGTGCGAGTGAAAGCTTGCTAGGGCGAGGGACGCGCGCTTTCACGGGGAGCGAACGCACGGCAGAGAGCTAACGCGACTTCCCAGTAAGGGGAGCGGTAGCCGAGGAGGGCATCGAGGCCCACAAGACTGTGCGTGTGCCTGCCCGCTCTTCCATTGCGGTGCATGCGCGCAGCCCTGCCGGCTTCTGCCGCCTGTGCCGCTGACTCTCTCTGGGCGCCGGGCCAGGTGGTGGACAGTCGGGCTAGTTTTGGTATTGGCAATAAAGCGTCGCCACGACACTGGTAGCCAAAGAAAAATTCAGTAACTTTTGCATATGTGGCTCTATCTTTTCAACCTACATAGCAATAAAGTAAAGTCATGCAATTATATGTAGAAATAAAATGTGTTTTTGGTCATTTTTTAGCATGCTATATCTTTATTTAGTCGCTTCACATGTTTCGTCAACGGGCGGCGCTTTCGCTCTTATCGCTTCAGCTGGCATTCCGTTCGTCTGCTCCTGCCGCTCTCTGCACCTCTGCACACGTGCACGCCTTTGCCTTCTATGGTGCGCTGCAAATTTTTTTTTTTCTGCATCGGCCGGTGGCTCCAGCGGTATACGAAAAACAGAAGAAATGCCACAAGACGTTTCTGCGTGACTCTGTGGTTGACGAGCGCGAGAAAGGACAGCAGGGCCACTTTTTTCCGCTTCCAAGAAAATGAAAGGTAAGCACGCTTTTTATGCAGTTGCTATAGCGAATAGCCGCTAACCTTATCGAAACGGCTGTAAGACGAAAGGGAGAGTATGCCGTACGCGATATATTTCTTTGTGGTGTGTAAATACATTGAAGTTTCCTATCGACAGCAGCTTCTGAGACCAGTGAGTGCTAGCTGAACCGCTGACGGAAATTGCGTTTCGTTATATCTCGGAAACTGCTGTTCGCCATTATGGAATAAATTGATAACCTTGCTGAAGATCCTTGCATGCTTGCTGAACGGACTAAGAGGATAAGTTAGGCTTGCCTGTTCTTGGTTAGACATTGCAAGTCACCTAGAGCTTCACAAAGTGCGGAAACCAATTGAAGGAGCACTGCGCTAGCGCAGAAAGCACTGCAAGCGCCGTTTCCTTCGCGTTCGTGCTACGGCGCCGGGTGCATTTTACGTTACCCCGCGAAATGTGTCGCGAAAAAAACAAGAAAAAAAAACTAAACGCCTGCTTGTTTGTTC
Organism: Dermacentor silvarum; assembly: GCF_013339745.2. NCBI lineage: Eukaryota > Metazoa > Arthropoda > Arachnida > Ixodida > Ixodidae > Dermacentor > Dermacentor silvarum. The sequence goes on along the minus strand of NC_051154.1, from coordinate 350,269,090 downwards.
TTTATCGAATATTCATCTGCGATGTGCGGTGTTCGCGGTTATTAAGTGAGACCTAAGCAGGCGAGCAGTTTTTGTTCAGAACGAACGAATTTACCTTCGGGTCAATGTCGAGCTGGTGCGCAATCCGTACGAAGGTGCTTACGTCGGTGCTGAGCGAGCCACGTGTCCCGGCGTACCCGCAAGTCCCCCTGTGCAAAACACATTGGTCTATAATAGGAAATGCTCATAGACCGTTTACGAATGGCTTACAACTTTTGGAACATCGTCTTCCAGTAATAGGCGTTCTGCAGAACTAGGAAGACAAGGAGTATACAAAATAGGTTGAACAAACTAATCCGGCAGTGCCTTATTGACAAGTGAATAGGAAATACAGTGATTAATTTGATTTATCTGTAAGAAACTGATGAGTGTTTTCAGACAGCTGTTGAGAAAAGAGCATTACCAAACCTGTTATTGCAATATAGTAGCAGTTAAAATAAGAATTTGGATTGTTAAATCTTTGTGCCATATTTTTAGCATAAATCCTACAATAAAATATAAGAGTTGACGTACATGAATTGTGGAAAGAGTGCTGAAATTTCTTCCTGCAATTGCGCTGTGTGTAAGCATAAAACTTATATTACTTCCATTTTTTTTCCAGACCACAGCTCCAGCTCGGATAACTCCACCTCGTCTGTGTTAGGGTATGAGAAATGTGCTGCCGTGAGTCTTTCAGCCGGTCTCGCTTAATGATGTTTTCAATGAGTAATCACAGATGAACCCGCCGTGGTTGCTCAGTGGCTATGGTGTTGGGCTGCAGAGCACGAGGTCGCGGGATCGAATCCCGGCCACGGCGGCCGCATTTCGATGGGGGCGAAATGCGAAAACACCCGTGTACTTAGATTTAGGTGCACGATAAAGAACCCCAGGCGGTCCAAATTTCCGGAGTCCCCCACTACGGCGTGCCTCATAATCAGATCGTGGTTTTGGCACGTAAAACCCCATAATTTAATCACAGATGACTGCTGCGACAAACGATTTGCGTTGGTAAGATTGCCCCATGCGAAGTAAAAAAAACATGACTTTTTGCTATTCAGAAATTGCAAGAAGCTTTATGTATATGCGCCTGTAGAATTTGCAGTTTGTACTGTAGATGCGAGATACTCAGGTCTGCAATATTCTTTTGTGTATTGTATCTCTTGCTGTACAAATTTTGCTAATAAAATTGCAAAATAAAGCACATTTCACTGCCTGTTATTCTCCTGCCGAAGCGCAATAGCCACATGCTATGGCATGCTGGCTGACGTATCATGACGGAATAGGGCAAAATTTTAGCAAACATGGATGTACTGCTGGCATTTATTCAATACACGAGCCACACACGCAAAAGGAAATTGTCATTACAAAAAAGAACAGGCTGAAAATGACAACCGTTAGAATAATGCAGACTGTAGCAGCAAACGGAACTCGTGCTAGTTTCCTTTTTTTCGTCTGCCGAGAAAATCGCACACTCGTCGAGCGCATTGCAGATAAGCGGGATGGCCGCCTCCCCTTCGCGCATCAGCAAAACCGTTGCCATAACAGCAGGCTTCATTTTTTTTCTCAGAAGCATGGCCTACCAAGCACCAGGGGAGAAAGTGGCGCTGGCGATGCAATTCCCGTTTACCTGGTGGGTATACCAGCTGACCTGGCCGTGGCCGGACGCTCGCGCGCACCGTATCTTGAAAGCGATCTCCAACACGGCTCCTACTTTTGTATGCTCTGTGCTTTCGCCGCTCAGTTTCCGTTGAAGCGATAGACTTCATGAACCTTCGCTCGCTGCTGCTGGCGCGCTTGCTCACGCCAGCGTTTTGACAGCCGTTGTGTGCGGTCACACAAACAACGGGCAGAACTGTTGTCGACGGCGGCGGCGTTTGGCCCGCGTTGGCACTGAACGCGCGCGGCGTTGGTGACGTGTTTATGAAGAACGTGCCAACCTTTGCCGTACACGCTAGGGCGGTGTACCGCAACGACCATAAGGCCATGGTCCCTGCGGTCACTAAATAAATGAAAACCACCGGATCATATATATTTCGCATTCTTTAATAGTTCAAATAACCAATTACACCATCACATCTTAATAGTCGTAATTGAAAATACATAATTCCCACCATGGTACAGATTCACTGGTCATCCATCTCCACCCCAGTGGAAGGGCTGTCAGTTTTTTTTTCTTTTTTTTAATGGAGAGGCTTTGAACGCGCCAAACTAAGAGGAGTAGTACCCGCCCCCGTGAGCGCTCGGCGCCCCCTCTGAAGTAGCGCCCGGGGCACGTGTCCTACCATGCCCCACCCTAGTACGTCACTGACTGTATCTCCATTTTAAACGCCGCTGTTGGAAATGACAAAGAATAGAAATTAGGGGCAGCTTCACAATAAGTGGTGCGAAGACTGGGCAAACAGCGAAGCTGGTGGCCCTTCCATAGCTTTACCTTTGCTTTCCCTTGCTTAACTTGGTTTGGCTTGGCTGGTTCTTAGCTTTGTCTTTGCTTTCCTTTGCTTGGTTTGGCTTGGCTGATTCTTAGCCAAACTTAGCCAACCCTCGGCGCGCAGTCTTCCTAAAGCCACTTTATAGTCCGACGTAGCGCTGACGCGCCAGCGCGTTCGGCACGTCGACACCACACCACGCCAGCGAAAGCGCCGAACTCTATAGTCCGGCGCGAGGCGAGGCTGACGTATCCGGCGTTCGTCGGCGTGCCCCGGCTGCAGCCGGCGTCGAGATGCGACATGCTGCATTTCGCGCCGTCCTCGTCACCCAGAATGCACCGCATCCCCGTCTCGTCGAGCTGAGCCGCTATTCTAAGGTAGTGAACTGGTAGCGAAGCTTCCATAGTATGGTAGCGAAGCTTCCATAGAAGCCCATACGTTCAAAACATGGCGGTTCATCGGCGGTTCATGGGGCTTAGCGCCATCTGTGCGAGGAGGGAACACTTCTGGCGGAAGAAAAAATAATGTAGCGTCATATCCGTTAAAAACAGAAGTGACGTCATTTGTTCTCAAAGGCGGGAAATTTGTTTTCGGAGGCCTGCCATTACAGCTGTATATTCAAATGCCCTGCCATTCGACTTGATGGGCGTTCGGAGCTTTCAGCGCGGAAAGCGATGCAGGAAAAGGTGAGCCGTACGGGTGTGGAAATCGCATTCCTTCACAGAACATACTTTTTTGGAGGCCGACAAACGCTTTGGGCGTAGAGTGCTCGTCCTTTCGATGGACGCCAAGCCCGTCGGCCAGCGCTGTCGCACGAAAACTAAATTAAACAATTTTGTGGCGGTCGCAAATTAACTGCTTTTGACTGAACAGGTTAAGAAACAATGAAACTACCCGCGTTACCAAATTTAGAGAAACGTCGGCAAGCAAAACAAACAACATGTGAGAGGGGCGTATTGTAACAGGTGAACTTTACGAGCGCGCCTTGCTGCCCACTTCAAGAGCTGCATTGCATTAGAAGTGATAGCGGCGTGAACGCCCATCTAAAGCCCCTATATATATATAAAAAGTAGCGCCATTCTTAGATCATGCCGCCAACGCGCTCACCCCGGCGTTTCCTCCTCGCCGCCTCCTGTTGCCCCTGCCTCCGCCGCTCCCCCATTGGCCAATCCGTGTCACGTGGAAGCGCGCGTTGCGCTTTTGTATATTTTTTTTTCTTTCCAGCGCGCTCCGACTGCCATTCTCGGGCCTGTGCGACGAAAGTGATGTACGCACAAACGGATCAAACGTGTTAGGGACAAGAACTTCGTTGTGATGGCATGCTGCTGCGCCTTAAGTTGCCGCAACGGACAAGGCGAGGGCAAAAGGCTTTTTTTGTTTACCATCCGGCGTGCGCAAACGCTTGCTGCACTTGATATTTGCGCCGTCTCGCATCGTCGCCTTGCTACTTCCAAAACGGCAATATCAAGGTCAGTTACTGACTGACGAAGCAAAATCGCGCCTCAAAAACTTCTCCACAGGGCGCGATCGAAGTTTTCATCGGATTTCCTCTGGTAGTGCGTTAGCTGTCGTCTGCCACGGCAGGCCCGACGCAGGCGGCGCCACTGTTGATATCGCGCCTTAGTCGCGCCGAGCGCGACAGTGGAACGGAGGAGGAGGGAAGTGGATGGCGCTACTTTTATATATAGGGGTTTTACGCCCACCGCCTCTTACGGTCGGCGCTGAAAAAAGGTATTTATAGATAATGATCAAGTAAAACAGAATTGTCTCTTCTTTTCTCGCCATGCGTATATAAATTGATTAGGAACTTTATTTTCGTGGAATGAATCTAACTGTCGAGGGTGGCGATGCGCGCCTCTTGGTCTGTCATCATGTAATGGTAATTTGGAAGCGCAAAAAAACACGGACACGAGAAGAAACGAAGACGAAGACAAGCGCTTGTCTTCTTCGTTTCTTCTCCTGTCCGTGTTTTTTTTTTTTTTGCGCTTCCAAATACCATTCCATGAATCTGTCTCTCTTAATTTATAGAACGCTTTTTTCTTTCCCAATGTTTGTTCCCTCCAAACATAGTCGCACTTCAATCGCTGCACCCATAACCACGCTTGCTGATGTCAGTGACAATTCGTTCTGAACCGCTTTTCGCCCGAAGTTTCGCGACCTATGTGAATCGACCTTGGCTATTCTGGACATTCCGCCATTTTCTTCGAGGCGTGACGTGGACGCGACGCTTACAAAATGGCGCTGATGGCCCCAATTTGCTTTCGTAACCTGACGCAAATTTGACATTTCGTCTAAAGAACTGTAATGTAGGCATTGAACCTAGCGTTATTGATAAAGCAAAATAGTTTTCCTCCCCAGTAAAAATAAAGCAGCTAGCTCAAAGCGTACGATTCTTCCATCCAAATCGTTTCTCGCTTCCGTCGTCTGCATGCGCACAATCTGTCGTCTGCTTGATTAGCTATGGATGTGTGTTGTCGGGAAACGGAATGAGTCATCGTATATTGGCGCCCACGCGCTTGCTTTCAAGCTTGAGACAACATACGCGACCTACCACTGGTGATGAGCCCGCGCTCTAGGCCGCGTTATCGCTATCTCGTGAAACGCTAGTGACTGAGCCCGACTCGTCTGGCTGAGAAGCGGCCGAATATCATCGATAGCGTTACGCGCGCCACAGGTAACCGCTTGCGCGACGCAAGCTCCGGCACTGCCATCTCTTGTGCACTTCGCTGCTTACTCGCACCGCGAGAGGAAACTTGAAGGCGCCGCCTTGCGTACATTTCTTTTTGTAAATTAAAATGTCACCGTTGTCATAGCCTTTCATGACGCACAAAGTCATTAATATTGATTACGATACAAATGCAATAGTGAAAAGTGCAAAATGTCGCAGAAAGTTCGTTGGTTTGAACCAATGTTATTTCAAATAAACGTGTTTTTAATAAAAAAAATGTCGCCGTTTCGCCCGAAAGGCGAAGCATCGATTGCGATAGCAAATTAGTAGAGAGCTATTCGGAGTAGGGACAGTTTTATCGGCTGCATAAACTTGGACACATTGGCTTACTAACTGAATGAACAATCGTGGTGTCAGCGCGCACAAACAAACATGAAAAGATCACACTGAATGACCGCAGCCAACGACTGTCAAAACGCTGGCAGCAAGCGCAGGTTCGCGCGGTCTATCGCTTCAACGGAAACCAGAGCCGTGTGGAGATAAGAGACGGTGCGGGCGACGGGCACCACCGGGCAAACTGCGAAGGAGAAGTTGTTGGCAGAGGAGAAGCTGCCCCCCCCCCCCTCTTTCCGCTTTGTTGCTTTCGCGTGGGAGATTGAGTGGCAAGATACGCCTTTGGTGCCGGAGCACAGCGCCGCCCCGCCTCCCATGCCTCCCATACCCCCACGCGACGGTCGCGTTTGCTTTCCGCCGAGCGTTCGCTCTCCGTGATAGCGCGCGTCCCCCGCGCGCTTTCGCTCGAGCATACGGCGCGCTGCGACGATTTTATCGCCCTTGGAATCTATACGGAACCTCACGGCGACGGCGACGACGACGGCAGAAATCCGGTTGAAGCGTCCATATAATTGCTATCGCAATAAAATGATGGTTCAAAACACAAATGCCAACCCCACCCGAGAGCGATGCAAATGCTATGAGCACGCGTTATGAACAAAATATTTTCATGGCCCCAAATGAGGGAAAATTCGGCGATACGCATGCCTCTCGACTGTCATTGCATATGGCCGCTCATTACCACAATTCGCGCGGCTCGTCGCACCACAAAATTATAGCGGAAAATCTTTGCAATGGCGGCCCAGCGCAACGTCACGCAACGTCAAATTGACGTTTGCGAAACGGCCCTTCCTGTGACGCTCTTCACGGGATATTCGTTCAGCCAATCAGCACGCTGACATGTCGGCTATCTTGGAACGCCACCACATATTCGCGAAATTGCAGAATGCATTGCACGGGCTTCTGCACACTACCGTCCACTTTCTTTTTAAAACACTAAAGTCGCATTTGTTACACTCTCCCCACTTTGCTGAATAATCTCAGATCTGCGTCCATTGATGTATTTAATTGTTCTGGCCGAGAACTGTATAATTTCTACTGCCCCAAGAATTGGGTTTGACTATATATGTAATCTTTTGTGTTCAAGAGTTGTATGTATCTATGTATCCATATTGTTCGTTTTTCCCAAATTGTTTGATGTGTGAAGCAAAATGCTCTCAATCTCTCTTTCCTTTCTCTCTTCTGTTTTTTTTTCTTTTTCTCCTCTTTTTTTCTCCCATCTGTTTCATCTGTTCAGCTTCTTGCTGTCTGCTGCCTTCTGGTAATTAGGACTAGTCAAGTTGCTGTTCATAGCAACTTTTTTCCTACTGCCTTGGAACCTTGTACCACTTGTTTTCATGAATAAAGGTATTATTATTATTATTATTATTATTATTATTATTATTATTATTATTATTATTATTAATATAGGTGCCAAGGACCACGAAAAAGTATTAGTCGATAAAATTTGCAGCGCCACATCACGTTTCGTCATCCTGATGAAAAGGCAAAATTGCATTTTGCAAAACTTCCGTTTCCCGGCTCAAATTTCAAAACACGTGACCTCTGGACAGGCAATGAGAGAGTCAACATGGCGGATAATGGCGGCCCTGCAGCCGCCATGCGTGTCCAGAATAGAGCCCCTGGACCGATTTTTCTGCGGTTTGCCACGTGCCGCGGAAGACGGAGACCAATGAGTTTGCAGTGTCGTATTATCCTGAAACTCCTATTTTCGTATAAAATGTGTATGCTTCTAGGCGGCGCGGCGCACACGTTGGACTATATAGGGGTCGGTTTTCGCGCCATCGTAAGTGACGAACCCGGCGTCGCCAACCTCCACCGACGCTGGCTGACGCGCACGCTTCGGCGGACTATAAAATGGCCTTAACCCTCTCTCGGGTAGGGTCGCGCCGCGTTTCCTCTTCCTCGGGAGTGACCATCGTCTTCGGCCCTCCCATAATCATGGCGATCATAGGCAGCGTTTTATTTTTCCGGGGGAGGGGGGCTGGGGTCTAAAAATTTTAAATTAAATGATGGGGTTTTACGTGGCAAAACCACGATCTGATTATGAGGCACGCCGTAGTGGGCGACTCCGGAAATTTGGACCACCTGGGGTTCTTTAACATGCACCTAAATCTAAGTACACGGCTGTTTTCGCATTTCGCCCCCACCGAAACACGACCGCCGTGGCCGGCATTCAATCCCGCGAGCTCAGCAGCCCAACACCATAGCCACTGAGCAACCACGGCGGGTGGGGGGCTGGGGTCTGACGAGCTTTGGGGCCTATATGTATATATATATATATATATATATATATATATATATATATATATATTGTACTGAAGGCGAATCACCGCGCTTCGATGTCTGGGAAAAGAAGACGACGATGAGTGTGGTTGTTGTTGACGCCCTAGCTCGCGCTCGCCAGTAACCCGACCTGCCTTTCGGATAGCCTTCTGCAACGCCACGTCCAAGCCTGCTTGAAGACCAACACCCCCCTTTTAAGTGGTGGAGGTAGCGGGGTCCTGTTCATCCTGGAAGTTCGCAGCCGCACGCTACCATCAGCTTTCACCATGACTGATCCTGGCCCATCGCAAGCTGTTCCCGTGCCAACGACAATCCACTGTGCTGGCGTGCCCCGACAACGCAACCCACCTATATTTAGCGGCACCGATGACCAGGACGTCGAGGATTGGATCGTCGAGTACGAACGAGTGAGCTCGTGTAACAAATGGGATGACCACGCCAACTCACGAACGTTCACTTTTACATCACTAATGTAGCCGGCCTCTGCTTCAAAAACCATGAAACCGAAATCACGAACTGATCGACCTTCACGGCAGCCGTCGCGGAGGTCTTCGGTCGTCCCACCGTGCGCCGGCTTCGCGCGGAACAGCGCTTGCGCAGTCGAGTCCAACGCAGGGAGGAAACGTTTACTAGCTACCTCGAAGATGTTCTCTCCCTGTGCAAGCGCGTGGACCCATCTCTCACCGAAGGAGAAAAAATAAAGCAAATCATGAAAGGAGTTGACGACAGCGCATTTCAGATGCTTGTCGCTAGGAACCCCCAGACGGTAGCCGACGTGATACAACTCTGCCAGACTTACGACGAGCTGCTAAAGCAGCGTGCGTCGACACGCCGTGCTGCTCAAAATACAGCAGACATTTCCACCCTTGCCAACGACGCCACGGCTGATCACACCGTTTTGCTACCACACATCAAGCAGTTCCTCCGCGAGGAAGTTGCACGTCAACTTTCCCTTGTCGCCCACACACCTGAGCCAGCGCCGTCACCTTTAGACCCACCTCTTCGTCACGTCATTGAGACGCAAGTCGCCCAGGCACTACCAGCTGCCCCTCCGGCGTTGCCTGTCACTACTCCACTAACTTACGCTGCCGTTCTGGCCAGACCACAGACTCCATCTCTTTCTGGCGCCTACCGGGCTACCGGGTCCTTCTACACGTCGCCGCCACCCTCCCGCACGGTGCCCACCCTTCTTCGCCCACCGGACCATCTATAGGTGGATAGCAAAATCTCGGTTTTCGCAAGAGATTGTGGGGTTCGGGACCACGACGCCGTAACAACTTCCGGTTCGGGACCACGACGCCATAACAACTTCCGGTTCGGGACCACGACGCCGTCTATAGACGAGAAAACGATCGCCTGAAGGCGCTGCTGCGCCTCCCGACAGCGCCCCCAATGTGGAAATTCCAAGCAGCGCGGTCGCTCCGCGGTGCAGTCTCCGCTTTGTTTACATTGTTTCGCCCGCGCTTTCCTTCGCTGCTCGTGCTCCCGGCGCTCCGTTTTCGACGGCGGCAGATCGCCTGCTTGCTGAACAGCGATGCTAGGACTGCAGTGCGATTTCAAGACGGTTGCCGACGCCAACAGGTTTTTTCGTGGCGGCAACCTCAAGAAAGGAGAGCGTCTGCTTCCACACGTGTGTGGTGTTGAAAAATTGTGGGCGGTGATGTGACAGTGAAAGCCAAGTGCGTGTCGGAGGTGTCCAACAAGATTGTATACGACATCGAGTTAGAGGTACACGCCGAGTTCAGTAATTTAGTCACTTTTATTTCTCTATGATGCAGTCACAAAGCGGTCATGCATGCTAGCAGAGACGGTGACGATTGCGGTTGGTTTCGTTGGTCGCTGTGCGCGCACACACGACTGCTCTCATTTTGGCTCCCAGGGAGCACGTAGTATCAGTACTGTCAGAGCAGAAAGAACACACGCATTAGGCACCAGTAAGCCAATAAAATTAATTAACGATGTAAGTACTACATGTGAGCATAATGCCTTATATCATGCTGTATAAATATTTAATGTATATCATGCCTTATTCAATGAAGATGTTAGAGTCATGGCAACTCATTGCATTATTGAGCAAGGTATCTTTTCACTGGTCATGAGAAATCACTCGTACAAACTGCTCCGCGAAATGAACCCAGGTCACGGTAACCAGCGATTACCTTGGGACCAGCAGCACGAGCGCAAGAATTAGCGATACATGCCTCACCAAAGCATATCTAGTTTCTCGTTGGGCGAATGCCCCGCCGCAGCAAAAGTAAGCTCACACCGATGGCCGGCTACTACACGAAACGAAGATTCTTGGCGGGAAGAGTGAAGCAGGAAGAATGCGCAAGGTGGCAATTACTTTAAAACATGCTTGGATATTGTGAACCCAGAAAGCATGGCCAAGCAACAAACATAACGCGCGCGTCTCGGGCAGCTGCTTTGCGATCTGCCGCTTACCGACGCATGCGATGACCGCAGCTTGCATTAAATACGGATTGCCACCACGCAAAAGACAAGTAACGTGCGGTATCTTTTGTTGCCTGCACAACTAAGGATTTATATTGCAGCGTTTGGAAAAAGGATATAAATATCTTGAGCTCATCTTTGCCGATCGCTAGTGAACGAACAGCACAATCAATTAAATTCGTGGGTTTTACGTGCCAAAAGCACGATATCATTATGAGGCACACTGTAATGGAGGGTCTCAGGAATAAATTTGACCACCGGGGGTTTTTAACGTGCACAAAAATCAAAGTACATGGCAAGAACTGTATTCTTGCATTTCGCCCCATCGAATTGCGGCCGCCGTGGCCGGGAATCGAGGTCGCGTCGTCGAGCTTAGCGGCACTACACGTATGCATTTACCGCTAAGCTAACACGGCGGATTTCACTGTACGATTCAACTACGCGACACGTCTAAACAAACGGCCATGCGCTAAATACAGGCACATTACTATTGCGCTTTTATCGAGCGGCCGTGATATTGCACGCGAATGCGAAAGTACGTGAATTACTTGACTCGGCGCACTGCAGTTATCCACGCTTGTCGTCTGTCCTCCTCGTACCACCTCTCCGGAATTCTGTAGAACTTCACGGGCGGCTTTCGACTTTTCGAGGCTCTTGTGGCAATAAACAACACATCAGTATTGCGTGCCACCTTTCCTGGTTGATGAGGTCGCGCTCGCCGCCACGAAAACAACGCACGCGGTCGCTCGCGCCGTAGAGAACACGGGCGCGCGCTGGCCCGGCGGCGACCTTCGACACTTCTATCCTACCGCCAGGGGAGCGGGCGGCGCTGGTGCCGCGCGGGCAAACTTTAGGTTGCCTCGTCTATGCCGCCGTCACTTCATGCCCATGCTTCACGCGCTTGGTCTTTTATATACTGCGGAACTTTGGTGAAAAAACACGATATAAGCACCGCTGGGCAGTTCCAAAACGTAGGTGTGAGCTATCACTCCTTCGTACTTATGTTAGACTCGTGTATTTTTACGTGGCAGGCATTTCATGCCCTAGCATGTTTGTGTCGCGTCAAATAGTCATATAACCTTTATCAAGCGCAAACGTTTGTCGAACGCATATAAACGTTCGTTAACTTAGAATTCGTTTTTAATAAATGTTAAGTCAACCAAATAAGTGGCTGTTGGCAACGCTTCCCATAACAAGCGGTACAGTCGATCGCTTCGTCCGCTGTTTTGTCTGCATGCGGTGCCCAGCGCGCGCCATGTCGTCGGCTGCTGTGCCTTCGCAGTCTCCCGTTTTTTGTCAAGAGACGCATGTCGTGTATAACTGCAGATAGAAAGCACTGATTTAAGTATCTGAAAAGTGCACGAATTATTTTGATGTTAGCTCTCTTTCCTCTTTCGTGCAGCCTCAGTTGCCTTTTCGTTGTACCGGAATGAAGACGGCACACAATCAATGTGCTGAGGATCCTTGCTGAGTGCACCTGTGTGTATTTAACTGATTGTTAAATAGGGGGTATTTGTACTAGAACGTTAGTAGGCGAAGTTATTCGCCAAAACACTTGCCCTCGGCGAAATGATCTTCACATATTCTGGCTCCTACGTTCGGTACCCACAGCTCGTCGTTCACGGTCGCTTGTTTGACGGCAACTGCCCATTTACGTTTGTGCGCTTCATTCCATGGAAAACGAAACATTTTTTTCCCTTTCACGGAAGAGTTCACGCACCCTAATGCCGAGCAGCCAACCGTTGCTGAAGCGTGTTTTTTTCGCGAGCAGCGGGAAAACGCACTGCTGACAAGACTGAACGGAGCAACAGAATTAAGCGCTAACCCCCGAACCGGAAGTCGCTAGCTGACGACATCGTCATTTTGCTATCCACATATTGTGAATCCGTGGCGCACCATTGATAACCGGCCCATATGCTTCGCATGTCGTCTTGCAGGCCATATAGCCCGCCACTGTCACCGTCGCAGCTTCCGCTCTCAACATTGAGTGGCTTCGCCGACCTATCAAGGTGCTCAGCATTTACCACGAGTTTCTTCTCCTGTCGCCGACCCGTTTTCTACACGCCGCCCGTATGACTCACGCCGGTCGTCTCCTCCCCGTCGCCGATCCATCTCCCCGATGCTTCGCCGACCTAGCCCCGCACGAGAGGAAAACTAACAGCCGCAGTTCCCAAGGCAAGAACTGCGCCGTCATCGAACTCTCCAAGACCTCATTTTTACCCGCCTAACGAAACTGATTTATTGGTAGAAGGTATCGCCGTACGTGCACTTGTCGACACAGGGGCTGTTGTTTCTGTAATTAGCGAAAACTTGTGCCGCGATCTGAGAAAAGTGACCACTCCGCTTACCGATGTTTCCCTGCGTACGGCGACCTCGCATCATGTCAAGCCTACTGCTCAGTGCACAGCCCGTGTAATTATTCAAAATGTTATGTATGCCGTTAAGTTTGTCGTCCTGCCCCGATCATCCTACGACGTAATCCTAGGATGGGAATTCCTGTCTACTCATCAAGCCCACGTGGACTGCGCTCGTGCCGAACTCACATTGTCGACGCCGTGCCCTAACCTCGACGACCACACTCCTCCTAAAGTGTTTGCCGCGGCTGACGTCCACATCGCCCCTTTGTCCGTCGTTCTGGTGCCGGTGTTTTCGCCTGCCGCCGCCAACTCACCTGTTTTGTTTTCGCCATCTGCAGCTCCTGCTCGGCGCCCAAACTTCCTCCTCCCGTGGGCTGTCATCAACTTCTGCAATGGTTCTGCGGGTATCTACGTGTGCACTGTATCTGCATGTCCGTCACTTCTCCTACGCGGCGAGTGTCTGGGGAGCTTCGAGACTTTTGACTGCCTTTTCGAGGATGCAATGCTTGGCGATAAGGCATCACTACCGATTTGTGCCGTTGCTCCTGCCGCTGGCACCGATAATCCTGCTAACACATTCTTAAATGCCGTCGATTCCGCCCTCACACCTGCGCAGCACAAGGAGATCGTGCAACTCCTGCAGCGTTTTCAAGCCTCCTTCGACCACAAGTTCTGCAGACTCATTGTATAAGAAAAATAACTACGTACTGCTGTCCCGTTTTTTTTAACAGGAGTTAACAGGATCAATGAAGGTAGCTGCTGCATATTTTTAAAAGAGATTAAATGTCAAACTCGGCAATTACCTCCATTAACCGTGCTTTTCAATTAGCTGCTACTTGCTTGGCCAGCCTCTCCAATGTCAAACCGATAGAAAGGCCAAATGCCCCATTTTCTGTCATTTTTTCCTTTAGGTGGCTCAGTAGCTGCTGATCAAAATCATCATTCTTTTTGCGCTTTTTCTGAACAATTGAAGGCACTGTCCCACGACAAGTGCGTCGATCAGCCTGTAGAGAAGCCAGTTCAACGATGGTCCGCTTTGCCTGCTTGCTCCTGGTCGAAGATGTCCTCAGAGGGCAACGGAGACACACTGGCGGTGCCGCACATGGTATTCAGCAACTCCTTCTCCGTGCTGTCCTGGCTTGTCTCTCCTTCTTGTGAAGCACGCACGTTCGATACGGTTCTAAATAAGGAAAATTCGGGCCAGAAAGTTAGAAACATTGACTGTTGATTGCCGTGGTCTGGTCAGCATTTCAACCACTTACTCCGAGCCACAGCGCAGGTTTAGTATCTCCCACACCCTTCATTTGAGGGCAGGTAAAACTGGCGCGTCACAGACACTCCAAGGGACTGCAATATGATAGTCTTTTGACTCATACAAATGCTTTGTGCTGGTATAGGTGGTTGCCATGAATTGCATGTCTATAAAAGACTATCGTGTCATAGGAGCAGCTCAAAATATTCAGAAAGCTTTAGAAATATTTGCAAGCACTCTTGCCAAGAGTGTGCTTTCACAAAAGCAGACAACTCGAATTCCAATGTTATCGGCACGTAAGCAGCATAAAAAACATCTGAATGTCTAAAAGTCACATATCAATACAGTTCTTACAGAATAATTTCATTGTCATAAAGGCGTTATTATGACACAATAAAATTAAAGCTTACTGCAGCGACACACGACCTCTAGATGAAGCAATGCAACTGTTTAACGGTTGTCAGAATATGACGCGTTCTAGCGCAAGCAATAAAACAAAAATCCTGTCACTGCTCATTGTTACTTCAGCCGTGTACTGATTGTGTCGAGACACGTAGAGATAGCCGTCGCGTTTCAGTAGTGTTGTTGACGACAAAATCAGCCACCTTCTTCAAAGCTGTAGGCCCGAATTCGCAGATCTAAGTTATATAAATAGGGTTCCCTGTGTTCTGTATCGCAAAAACAGCAACGCGCCTCCCCCCCCCCCCCAAAAAAAAATGTTGAAAAAAAGAAATTGAAGGACGAAATCGAAGGTCCCTTTAAAATGCTCTATCATTCACGAGACGAAAAATACACTACAAATATCGGGTAATTGGGATAAAATAACAGCCGGTAAGTGGCAAATTTTTGTAAGTGAAAAAATAAAAAAAACATCCGCGTAATGTTCTCAGAAATAAGCACCGAAAACTTCCACCTCTAGCTGAAAGGCTGCGAAAGGGCAATGGGTTCTTGATCGTAACATTCGCGCAGCGACCGAGAAATGTGGCGAAAGTACTCCCAAAGTATTCACTAAAATACTCACGGTCTTATACGCCCGCAGTCCTTGTAAAATTTCATTGCGGACAAGAACTCCCACGTGCGCTTGGCTACATACCCGGACCCGCTCCTCTTCGTCGGCTCGATTAACTTTCTTTCTCGGTTGAAGCGGTCTCGCAGCCTCTTCCATAATTTCAGGCACTGGTCAACTAATGCAGAAAAAAGGGCGACAAGAATTGGACAAGCTACACTGCGACAACTGTCCACTGCAACTAAAAAATTTCACAGTTTCGCCCTAAGGGCGAAGCAATGAATGCGATAGCAACACAGCAATGTCATACGAAGTAAGGTGAGCGGCTTTGGTAGCAATATGAATTGTAGTAAACATGAGCTGATTAAGTAAGCAGGTGTGCTGCGGCGTAAGTAGACCGACATGAAGAGAGACTCGATGACCACGCGAAGGCGCGTGTGAAACGGTGGTGTTGATGAGAAGCGCTTCCCGTGGGCAGCGCGTGCGAAGGGACACACCTGTAACGCTGTACTGCCGATCCGGGCAGCATTGCATGTGTAGCGTGCGTTGGAAAATGTGGCCCCACTATTACTAACTGAATGAACAAGCGTGGTGTGAGCGCGCACAAACAAACATGAATACATCACACTGAATGACTGCAGACAACGATTGTCAAAACGCTGGCAGTAAGCGCATACGCCGCAGCGGGCGAGGTACGTGTGGTCTATCGCTTCAACGGAAACTGAGCGGCGAATGCACAGCTCATACAAAGGTCAGAGCCGTGCGGAGATAAGAGACGGTGCGGGCGAGCGACGAGCGCGGTTGTTGGCAGAGCAAAAGTGCGCACCCCCCCCCCCCCCCCCCCCCCCGCTCCCTCCGGCGCTGGCTTCCCGCTTCCTTGCCTGCCCGTGGGAGATTGAGTGCGTTCGCTCTCCGTGATAGCGCGCGTCCCCGCACGCTTCCGCTCGGCATACGGCGCGCGGCGAAGATTTTATCTATACGGAACCTCACGGCGACGGCGACGCCGACGGCAGAAATCCGGTTGAAGTGTCCATATAATTGCTATCGCAATAAAATGCATGTGAAATGCAGTTTACCTGTGGCGAGACCGCACTGCTTTCGTATAGCTTCCCATGCGTTGTTCTTCCGCTCAGTGTCGCGGTAGTCCATTCGTTTCACATCATACACACATGGATGGCTGCGAATTCCTTCCAGCAGGCGTTCAATAAGTGCATCCTCACTTGCGCTGTCATCGTCCACGCACGTTGTGAAAACCACAGCCGCGCTTTCACTGCGAACGCCGCAAGCCGCCATTTTGCCTTTCTGCCCGCTGCCCCTACCGCGCGCAGTGCAGTCTGGTCTAGCGGCAGCCGTGTGAAATAGAACATGTTCTATCTCCGCGCCGGCGGCGCCGAGCGCGCTCGGCGCAGCTGGGCACGCCGGCTACGCCGTGACGCCATACTGTACATGGTGCACTTTTCAGCGGCGTTGATTAACCGCGACGCGCGTGGCCGCGCGCGAGCGTTACGCCGGACTATATCTTGGCCTTAAGGTCCCTGTATTTTTCAAAAGTAGCGCAAGCTCCTCCTCTCCACGCCGTTTCCTCCTCGCCGCCATTAGTGAGCGAAGCCCGTGGCCGCTACCGCCCGCTACATTTCGTATCGCATGCGGCGCGTTAAAGCGCTTGCTTGAAACGCGGCTGTTCTGGGCGCATTTTCACAAGGCTGTTCGTACGTAAGATTTCTACGTAAGATATGTAGTACCTTATATTATTAGTAGAATCTGCATCGCTCAGACGAGGAAAACCAAAGGTAGAACAAGTCAAACGCAATCCTAAGCAGTCTTTATTACTGCTGATTGTTTCTCGGAATCAAATGGCGTTCTGTTTAAGTGACGCATTTACGAAAACAAAGAGCTACATCAAACTATATACGCAACACGGCGGAGATATCTATGTGCTAAATACTCTCAACGTGTTTTTTTTTTTTTTTTCAAAATGCATCAGCGCGCTTTTCTTTCCCCGTCAGTTATATGCCTTGGTTCCCGTGTGTGCGCGCGCTTTCTGTTTTGCTCTTTAATTGGCGACTCTTCCATTATGCTCATTTTATTAGAAGTCATGCTGGTATTCATATTGCCAGAGTTCTCCTTTTGTTCTCCCTTTTGTTCTCCGCAGAGCATAAACCGGGACTTTTTTTTTTTTACTCAGTTGTTGGCTGATGGTGAACTCGCGAACGCACCCACCTTACCGCGTTCATAACTAACTGGGTGCGAACAGCGATCAGAAACCCCCTCAGTAATGACCTCCCTCGGTGGCAGTCAAATTTCTTTCTTCCGAGATGGTGGAGCCACATCGCTCGCTGTTTGAGGTTTCGTTTGCCACGAGGAACCGCGAAAAGCTTGCCCCCCTTGGCAATGTTATTCGAACATCCAACAGCTCAGCAAGTCGGCATCGTGCTGCAGCCGAGCGCGTCTTTAAACATTTAAAAAGCGTACGCTTACGCACAGCGCACATGTGTCCCGGTGTTTCTACTGTAGTGAAGAAGAGGGACGATGCAGTGGGGAATCCTTACCAGCGCTGTCTAGTGGGGCAGTACCTCCAGCGCATCGCTCGGACTACGCCGCTCGCGCTCGCGGTTCCCTCAACTGATCGGACAGTCAGCCCTAACGCTTGCGTGCAATAAACACCGTTACAAGTGGTGGAGGTGCGGGGTAGACAAGAGAACACGACGGAGGGTGCAGTAGGCGTTTACTGGGTCGTCGGCTGAGATGCGTCCTGAGACATGGTTGAGACGGGTTTGAAGCTCCAGAATGCGTTCGAGCGTAGGAATCTCCGCGCTCACTAATGGCGCCGTTTTCCCGCGATAACGAAAGCCGCGCGGGTTATTAGTCACGTGTCAAGCCTCGTCCAATGCAAGAGCGGAAAACGGCGAAGAATTCAGGAGAGTGGTAGAGGGTGGGGTGGAAATTCTCCTTTCCTCTTTGAACAATGGTTTGCGCTACCTTTGGAACATACCGAGACCTTATCCAATGGAGGCTCCGCAATGCAATATCAAAACGATACGTCACAAAGCACAAGGAAAAACACGAACGTATACCGACGTTGCTCTCGATGGTCTCGTTCTTTTTGTTGCTGACCATTTGCATTTCCGGTTGGTGCAGCTACATCAAGTGAACAATCTTGTTTTACATGTAAACCTGCGCATCTGACATTGTGCTTTTGCTTCCCATGCGTAGATTTATCCATTCCACATGTGCACGCTTCAGCTGAGTGACCCAATGCAGCCGTTGACTACGCGACCTGCGTATGTGGGCGATAATTTGACAGCAACTATATGACAGTAACAGTGACTAATTCGTGACAGTAACTATATGTTTA